>NW_026279908.1:20000-103461 GCF_023373465.1 Oncorhynchus keta | reverse complement strand
AAATGGGAACATCAGCAACCTTATCTTCCACACAAAAACCATCCCGGCATGGCACAGTGCTATATTAGCACACTACCCCTCTGTTACGAGAGCGGGGATTACCGAGGGGTGGAAACTCAGAATACTTGATAACGAGGACTCTGAGTCATGTAATATAAATATCTATAAGTCCGGAACAGTGATCGTACAAAGTAACCACAAACAGCTTCAGCTGGACTTTCACCTAATCAAAGAATTAGCCCAACAGGAGAAGCTCTCCTTGATAAAGATACCCCCACCCCGAGCGGGTCAGACCAGACCTCTTCATTATGTAACACCACAGACGAGCAACCCCAGCGGAGAGTCAACCTCCCAGCACGGACTACCACTCCTCATTGAAATGAAGGACAAATTCACCCAGCTGGAGGTAAGACAGGTGGAGCTGGAACAGCAGGTGATTACACTTCAGTCAGCACAGACCCAGACAACAGTCCAGCACAACAACACCCCCTTAACCAGACCCGGAGAGCTGGAGGTGGACAGAGACATATCTGCACTCTGGACTGTGGTGAGACAACTTCAACAGGAGAAAGAGCAGAATCAGGAGAAGAACAGAGCATTAGAGGAGAGGATCGGACTGCTGGTGGAGGAGAGGTTGAGGGGGATGGAGGAGAGGTGAGGGGGACGGAGGAGAGGTTGAGGGGGACGGAGGAGAGGTTGAGGGGGACGGCGTGTGACAGAGAACAACCCACTAGAGAGGTGGCCACCCCCCACAGAGAAGCCAGCAGAACAGCCCACCCCAGCACCTGACAAAAGTTTCGACACCACAGCAGAACAGTCCACACCAGACCCTGACCATAGAGTCGACACCACAGCAGAACAGACAAATGAAGAACCACAAGCCCAGCGGCTCTCACCCCCTCCGAGCACCCCCTGTCAGCCACCCTGATAGCCCTTCTGACAACCCCTCACACCCACTGAGGACAAACACAAGACACAGATTGTACTACTTATGGACTCAAATGGGAAATATATAGAAGAAAAAAACTTTTTCCCAAACATAGTGTGTCTAAACTCTGGTGTCCAAACACCCAGCGTGCCCTCGACCTTCTGTCTGAGGACCAACTAGGTTCACCCAGCCACATAATAATACACACAGGCACAAACGACCTGAGAGCACAGCAGGAAAGGGTGGCAACAGCACTGAAGGGAGTGATTGAAAAGGCTTCTTCTACTTTCCCCAACGCACAAGTGGTTATCTCCACCCTGCTACCACGAAAAGACTTCCACCCTGCCACAATACAGCGGGTAAACGCAAGTATTTCCCGTGACTGTGCCTCAAAACCAAATGTTTTCCTGGCCCACCACTCCACCCTGGACTTGAACAGCCTCTATGACCAGGTCCACCTCTACAAGGCAGCAGTGCCCACCTTTGCCAGGACCCTAAAGGACATCGCTCTCAAACGTATCCCCAACATTTCACACAGGAGCAACAGATCAATAGACTCTCCACCCAGACCAGCGAGACACCCTCCCAGACCTGCAGGACCCCCTGGACCTACACATAGAGGACCCACGCCAAGAGGAATTACATCCAGACCACAGTACACCCAGACACATCCACACCCCCACCCCAACCAATCAACACCCCCCACGTCAACCATGCCCACACCCCATTTAGGCCCCCTCAGATCAGACCTATGCCACTCCTGCCCACCCCATGCACCCCACCCCCGCAAAGAGGGCCTCAACATGGAAGCCACACATACGCCCAGGTAGTGAGCGGGCAAACAGTCCCAACCCCCACTCTCACACTCGCCCAAGCCAATAGCATGTACCAGATGCTCAGCAGGCTCTGCTCACACTTACTGGCCTGAGGCCAAACCACACGACCAACAACATTGGACATTCTATGGAACAAAAAGCCTTCACTATATCATCCTGGAATATCCAAGGCCTGAGGTCATCTGCCTTTGGCCTAAAGAGCAGAAACCCGGACTTCACCAAAGAAATCGGTAACACAGACATTGTCATCCTGCAAGAAACCTGGTATAGAGGAGACGGACCCACTGGTTGCCCTCTAGGTTACAGAGAGCTGGTAGTCCCATCCACCAAACTACCAGGTGTGAAACAGGGAAGGGACTCAGGGGTATGCTAATTTGGTATAGAGCAGACCTAACTCACTCCATTAAATTAATCAAAACAGGAACATTCTACATTTGGCTAGAAATTCAAAAGGAAATTATCCTAACAGAGAAAAATGTCCTCCTGTGTGCTACCTATATCCCCCACTAGAATCCCCATATTTTAATGAAGACAGCTTCTCCATCCTGGAGGGCGAAATCAATCATTTCCAGGCCCAGGGACATGTACTAGTCTGTGGCGACCTAAATGCCAGAACCGGACAAGAACCTGACACCCTCAGCACACAGGGGGACAAACATCTGCCTGGAGGTGACAGCATCCCCTCCCACATATGCCCCCTAGGCACAACTATGACAACATAACCAACAAAAACGGGTCACAACTCCTGCAGCTCTGTCGCACGCTGGGTATGTACATAGTCAACGGTAGGCTTCGAGGGGACTCCTATGGTAGATACACCTATAGCTCATCTCTTGGCAGTAGTACTGTAGACTACTTTATCACTGACCTCAACCCAGAATCTCTCAGAGCGTTCACAGTCAGTCCACTAACACCCCTATCAGACCACAGCAAAATCACAGTCTACTTAAACAGAGCAATACTCAACCACGAGGCATCAAAGCCAAAGGAACTGAGTAACATTAAGAAATGCTATAGGTGGAAGGAATGCAGTTTGGAAACCTACCAAAAAACAATTAGGCAACAACAAATTCAATCCCTTTTAGACAATTTCCTGGGTAAAACGTTCCACTGTAATAGTGAAGGTGTAAACTTGGCAGTAGAAAATCTTAACAGTACATTTGACCTCTCAGCTTCCCTATCAAATCTAAAAATCTCAAATAGAAAACCGAAGAAAATTAACAATAATGACAAATGGTTTGATGAGGAATGCAAAAATCTAAGAAAGAAATTGAGAAACCTGTCCAACCAAAAACATAGAGACCCGGAAAACCTGAGTCTACGCCTTCACTATGGTGAATCACTAAAACAATACAGAAACACACTACGGAAAAAGAAGGAACAGCATGTCAGAAATCAGCTCAATGCAATTGAAGAATCCATAGACTCTAACCACTTCTGGGAAAATTGGAAAACACTAAACAAACAACAACACGAAGAATTATCTATCCAAAATGGAGATGTCTGGGTAAACCACTTCTCCAATCTTTTTTTGGTTCTATAACAAAGAACAAAGAGCAAAAACATATACATGATCAACTACAGATCTTAGAATCAACTATTAAAGACTACCAGAACCCACTGGATTCTCCAATTACATTGAATGAGTTACAGGACAAAATAAAACCCTCCAACCCAAAAAGGCCTGTGGTGTCGATGGTATCCTCAATGAAATGATCAAATATACAGACAACAAATTCCAACTGGCTATACTAAAACTCTTTAACATCATACTTAGCTCTGGCATCTTCCCCAATATTTGGAACCAAGGACTGATCACCCCAATCCACAAAAGTGGAGACAAATTTGACCCCAATAACTACCGTGGAATATGTGTCAACAGTAACCTTGGGAAAATCCTCTGCATTATTATTAACAGCAGACTCGTACATTTCCTCAATGAAAACAATGTACTGAGCAAATGTCAAATTGGCTTTTTACCAAATTACCGTACAACAGACCATGTATTCACCCTGCACACCTTAATTGACAACCAAACAAACCAAAACAAAGGCAAAGTCTTCTCATGCTTTGTTGATTTCAAAAAGCCTTCGACTCAATTTGGCATGAGGGTCTGCTATACAAACTGATGGAAAGTGGTGTTGGGGGTAAAACATATGACATTATAAAATCCATGTACACAAACAACAAGTGTGCGGTTAAAATTGGCAAAAAACACACACATTTCTTCACACAGGGTCGTGGGGTTAGACAGGGATGCAGCTTAAGCCCCACCCTCTTCAACATATATATCAACGAACTGGCGCGGGCACTAGAAAAGTCTGCAGCACCCGGCCTCCCCTGCTAGAATCCGAAGTCAAATGTCTGCTGTTTGCTGATGATCTGGTGCTTCTGTCACCAACCAAGGAGGGCCTACAGCAGCACCTAGATCTTATGCACAGATTCTGTCAGACCTGGGCCCTGACAGTAAATCTCAGTAAGACCAAAATAATGGTGTTCCAAAAAAGGTTGAGTCACCAGGACCACAAATACAAATTCCATCTCGACACTGTTGCCCTAGAGCACACAAAAACTATACATACCTTGGCCTAAACATCAGCGCCACAGGTAACTTCCACAAAGGTGTGAACGATCTGAGAGACAAGGCAAGAAGGGCATTCTATGCCATCAAAAGAAACATAAATTTCAACTTACCAATTAGGATTTGGCTAAAAATACTTGAATCAGTCATAGAGCCCATTGCCCTTTATGGTTGTGAGGTCTGGGGTCCGCTCACCAACCAAGACTTCACAAAATGGGACACACACCAAATTGAGACTCTGCACGCAGAATTCTGCAAAAATATCCTCCGTGTACAACGTAAAACACCAAATAATGCATGCAGAGCAGAATTAGGCCGATACCCACTAATTATCAAAATCCAGAAAAGAGCCATTAAATTCTACAACCACCTAAAAGGAAGCGATTCACAAACCTTCCATAACAAAGCCATCACAAACAGAGAGATGAACCTGGAGAAGAGTCCCCTAAGCAAACTGGTCCTGGGGCTCTGTTCACAAACACAAACACACCCTACAGAGCCCCAGGACAACAGCACAATTAGACCCAACCAAATCATGAGAAAACAAAAAGATAATTACTTAACACATTGGAAAGAATTAACAAAAAAACAGAGCAAACTAGAATGCTATTTGGCCCTACACAGAGAGTACACAGCGGCAGAATACCTGACCACTGTGACTGACCCAAAATTAAGGAAAGCTTTGACTATGTACAGACTCAGTGAGCATAGCCTTGCTATTGAGAAAGGCCGCCGTAGGCAGACATGGCTCTCAAGAGAAGACAGGCTATGTGCTCACTGCCCACAAAATGAGGTGGAAACTGAGCTGCACTTCCTAACCTCCTGCCCAATGTATGACCATATTAGAGAGACATATTTCCCCAGATCACACAGATCCACAAAGAATTCGAAACATATCCAATTTTGAAAAACTCCCATACCTACTGGGTGAAATTCCACAGTGTGCCATCACAGCAGCAAGATTTGTGACCTGTTGCCACGAGAAAAGGGCAACCAGTGAAGAACAAACACCATTGTAAATACAACCCATATTTATGCTTATTTATTTTATCTTGTGTCCTTTAATTATTTGTACATTGTGTGTGTATATATATATATATATATATATATATATATATATATATATATATATATATATATATATATATATAATATGACATTTGTAATGTCTTTACTGTTTTGAAACTGTTGTATGTGTAATGTTTACTGTTAATTTTTGTTGTTTTTCACTTTATATATTCACTTTGTATGTTGTCTACCTCACTTGCTTTGGCAATGTTAACACATGTTTCCCATGCCAATAAAGCCCTTGAATTGAATTGAATTGAATATAGAGAGAGAGAGAGAGAGAGAGATATATATATATATAGAGAGAGAGAGATATAGAGAGAGAGATATAGAGAGATATAGAGCGCGGGATATAGAGCGCAAGATATAGAGGGAGAGAGCAAGATGGAGATTAAGATATATATAGAGAGAGTTATAGAGAGCAAGATATAGACAGCAAGATATAGAGCGCAAGATATAGAGCTTGAGATATAGAGAGAGATATAGAGCGCAAGATATAGAGAGCAAGATATAGAGAGAGATATAGAGAGAGAGATATAGAGAGCAAGATATAGAGCGCGAGATATAGAGCGCAAGATATAGAGAGCAAGACGTATATAGAGAGAGATATAGATAGATAGATATAGAGAGAGAGATTGAGAGATAGCGAGATATAGAGAGCAAGATATAGAGAGAGAGATATAGAGAGCAAGATATAGAGAGAGACAGAGAGATCGAGCTCCGGAGAAAACAACTGAATGGGTTTTTAAACCAAGGGAAAGGGAATGTGATAGGGTAATGGAAAAGGAGTAGATGTCTTCTGATTGATGACTGATTGGGGAATGATGATTGCCACCTGTGAGGGAGAAGGAGAAAAAAGAAATACACACAGGATACACACACACAGGATACCTGTAACAGGACCAATACTACCACTTCAGAGTGGTGGTGTTGTTGGTCCATGTCAAGTCCTTGGTGATGTGGACGCAGAGGAACTTAAAACTGCTGACTCTACTGTAGTCCCGTTGATGTGGATTTGGGCGTGTTCCCTCCTCAGCTTCCTGAAGTCAACAATTAACTCCTTTGTTTTTCTTACGCTGAGGAGAGGTTTTTGTTCTGGCACCACAATGCCAGTTCACTTACTTCCTCCCTATAGGCTGACTCGTCATTGTTGGTTATCAGGCCTACAATGGAGTTGGTGTCATGCAAAGCCAGGCAGTTGTGAGTGAACAGGGAGTACAGCAGAGGACTGAGGACACACCCGAGAAGGGTGTAATTGCAGACCCCAATTAGGTCTGTTTTCTAATATCTGCGTTTCTTAAAGTCAAGTTACACCCATTGGTGCTCGTCATTGGCCCATGGCTGTTTCTTTCACGTCGGGGACAACAGTTGTTGACAACTGTAACTAAGCCTAACCCTAATTCCTTTCCTAACATTAACCCCATTCTCTTAACCTGCCACGGTAATGCACCTAACCTGCCAAGTTAGTTATCCTAACCTGCTATGTAAACAAATCATCTGTGTCGAGAAACCATCAGTCTCATAACAACGGAACTGACCAGTGGCAGGTGTCAATGGGTGTTTCCTGATATCAAGAAACGCCCGAATTGTGGTCTGCAATTAGACCATATTGCACCCCCCAGGGGCCCCTGTGTTAAGTTAGTGTGGAGGAGGTGTTGTTGCCAATCCTCACAGCCTGTGGTCTACCCGTCAGGAAGTCCAGGATCCAGTTGCAGAGGATAGTGTCCAGGCCCAGGGCTTTGAGCTAGGAGGGAACAATAGTGTTGAATGCTGAACTGTAGTCAATGAACAGCTTTCTCACGTAGGTGTTCCTCTTGTCGAGATGTGTTAAGGCTGTGTGAATAGCGATGGAAATGGGATCTTCCACAAAGATTTGGTTAATTGGCCACCAAATCAACATTTTGCAATAGCCATCTAGGTCTCTGGATTTGAAACCCATTGAGAACCTGTGGTTTGAATTGAAAAGGAAAGTCCATAAGCGCAGACAAAGAATATCAAGTCTCTGGAAAGATTATGCATGGAGGTGGACTAAGATCCCTCCCAATGTGTTCTCCAACTCAAAACATTTGAGAAAAAGGCTGTGCCGTTATCCTCGCGAGGTGAGGAATTGAAAACGGGGGTGTCAATCATTTTAACCCCAACTTGAAATGTAAAAGAAAAGTATATTACTTGTTAAACAAAATCTAATATAATTTCGCCATTTCTTGGAGCATATATTGGTCCGTATTTTTTATTATTTCTTTGAGGCAGTAATTTTGGTGTCAGTAATCTTGAACCTCACCGTATATACTGTACGGGGAAAAAGTGGGACCGTATAATATTATAAGATCACTTGGCTCCTAAGAAAAGTTCCAGACAAAAGTATGCTCCGTCTTCTACTCTTTCCGCTAGTTGTTGTCACGATATTGGAGGAGAAGGAGTCCTGTGGCTCTGGGTCTTTCTGTGTGAATGGCAGCCGTAACCTGAAACCCCTGTCAAGTGTGAACAGAACGAAGGAGAGACTTTCACAGATCTCCTTCCAAGTTCACAGGTATCTTTGAAAAGAAAGCCTGAAAGGAGGCTCACACTCAAAGGGGGAGTGAGAGAAAGCCACTCTTTCTCCTAATCAACCTCAATGGATTTTCTTCCCTAGTTCTTCCTCTGGAACTCCGACTTAATCTCAGATGGACAAAGGAAGGACCCCCCCCCTCATCTAATTTATATCCCAACACACTGAGATCTGTAGTAGTGCTCTGCTATTATTACCACCAATGGAATTGCCGCTCCCAGAGACTTGGTGTTAGCTGGACAAAAGGTGGGCTTTACAGTACACTGCAGGTGTTACTTAGTTTGAAAATCACATGCAGTAAAACAGTAGGATTTTTGAACGCTCATTAATGTTAGCTCAATATTAGAAACCGCTTGTCTTCTAGCACAAATAAATTATGAATAACTTTGGTTGTTTCTTAAGTGGCCATTATTGTTGGACCACTGTTAGAGAAGTACTCATGACCAGTCGATCATCTAAACGGCAAATAAATTGTTTGGCAATATGCACAATATACCCTCCTTTCAGATAAGTGAAAGTGTTGTGTGTTGTCTAGTACCTCCTCAACATGGCTTAATGCAAACAAGGATACCAAGCCCTATACAAACAACACTGCCTCAGAGAAATTACCCTAGTAAACGCTCTGCTTGTTATTTGGAGTTTATCTGAAGCATTGTGTTAACACTGAGACTTGTTAGATAGCGAGATAGACTGTGTGAGAGTGACGTGTTGTCAGAACCTCAAACCTGCTGCTGCTCCTCTTGTTTGCCATAGAGCTCAGTGGGCAACCCTCTTTACACAGAGCCCCTCTTAAATCAGAGGGTAAACAGAAGCCTTCCACAATGTGACATTGGCCCCATGCTTTAGCCTTGCTGCCAGGAGGGGATAGACAGAGAGAAGTCTACTCTGTTTGACTTTACCGCTAAATGAAGGCCACATCCAACACACAGATATAAAACCCACCGTTGAAACATTGATTTCACTTCAGGTAGAGGAAGAATAATACGGTACAAACTCTTTCAGAATTACATTTTAATGACTAATCAGAATCGCTAAAGTTAAGTTGAATTACCGGAGCTGTATTGTAGTTAGATGGGTAAGGCCAGTCAGTATGTAATGAGACAGCATTAGCAGTCTTAAGACTGTCTCTTTGTTTATTTCTGAGCCTGTTTCAGAGCCAGAGGTTTACTGCCCATCCCATCAGCCTGTCAACTCAGCTGGCAATAACACTAACAGCCCTGACTGCAATTGCAGATGTGTGTGTCTGTGTGCTTTGAAAGGGATAGACAAATGAGAACAAGATTAAAACATTACTGGTTTCAAGTTGAACAATAGATTTACAAAATAACATGTATGAAGGACTCATTGCGCTGTTGGTTGCGTTCTGATGTAGGGTGTCTGATACAGGTTTTCATATGATTTTAGTCTACCTACAGCCACTCTGAGCAGAGTCTAATATTGAATTATTAGAAAACTAGAATATATAACAAGTTCTTCCATCATTTGGAGGACAGGAGTTTTATAAGCAATTTCCTGGTTGAACTCCACTATGTACGCTGGGGAAGAGTGAGTGGAAGCCATATTGGTTAGAGAAGCCAACTAACCCTTTGGGAATTTTAACATTGTGTGAGTACTGGTGAGGGTAGGAATATCTGGCTGAATTCCCATATGTACGCTGAGGCAGAGTGAGTGACAGCCATCTTGGTTAGAGAAGCTATTTAACCCTTGGGTTTTGCCTGCTACATGTCAGGACCTGCAGATGAACATAGCTGCAGCTTGTTAGTGACATGAAGGCCCCACCCTGGCATCCCCAGCTGATCACTAACCGGTCTAGAAATGTTCATTACACCCTAGCTAACTTTACACCTCACTGTTACCCCACTACAATCCTGTAGCCCAGTAGACACAGTAGGATTTTCTTCCTCCTACAATGTAACTGTACATCTGACATAAAATGGTAGCCTTCTATAAATGACATTTCATCCCAATGTGTAGGCTATATTACAACCTGTTCCTATAACACACATACCTCTCCACCCAGTTTGGGTAGGAGGATGACGCCTCATTGGCTTGTTATTGTTGCAGGGTAATGAGTTCTGCATTTTTCTCCACATTGCTCCTGTTGATGGCATTAACTAAAGCAAGCAGAGCGGAAACCACCAGGAGCTTTATGAATGACATCCTACAGATGGGAATGGATTAGGCCTTGCTCTCTTCGTTACAGCGCCAGGTGGCTTTTTCCTCCAGCAAAGGTGTTACACTTAATCCCATTACGTCGCTGCTAAATCTCACAGACATCAAAATGATCATCCCCCCTGCGCTGCTACCCCCTCACAACCTCCCTCTCTCCTCCTCTCCCTGCCCCCTCACAACTTCCCTCTCTCCTCCTCTCTCCCTGCCCCCTCACAACCTCCTCTCCTCCTCTCCTCCTCTCCCTGCCCCCCTCCCCTCCTCCCTCATCCCCTCCTGCCCTCCTGCCCCCTCACAACCTCCCTCTCATCCCCTCCTGCCCTCCTGCCCCCTCACAAACTCCCCCTCTCCATCACTCCTCCTTCTCTCCCTGCCCTCCTGCCCCCTCACAAACTCCCCCTCTCCATCACTCCTCCTTCTCTCCCTGCCCTCCTGCCCCCTCACAAACTCCCCCTCTCCATCACTCCTCCTTCTCTCCCTGCCCTCCTGCCCCCTCACAAACTCCCTCTCCATCACTCCTCCTTCTCTCCCTGCCCTCCTGCCCCCTCACAACCTCCCTCTCTCCCTCCTCTCCCTGCCCCCTCACAACCTCCCTCTCCTCCTCCCTCCTCCCTGCCCCCTCACAACCTCCCTCTCCCTCTCCCTGCCCCCTCCTCTCCCTACCCTCCTGCCCTCCTGCCCCCTCACAACCTCCGTCTCTCATCACTCCTCCTTCTCTTCCTGCCCTCCTGCCCCCTCACAAACTCCCCTCTCCATCACTCCTCCTTCTCTCCCTGCCCTCCTGCCCCCTTACAAACTCCCCTCTCCATCACCCTCCTTCTCTCCCTGCCCTCCTGCCCCCTCACAACCTCCCTTCTCCTCCTTTTCTCCCTGCCCTCTTGCCCCACTCACACCCTCCCCCTCTCCCTCTCTCCTCCTTCTTTCCCTGCCCTCCTGCCCCCCTCCCATCCTCCTGCTCACTTTCCATCCTTTCTCTTTCCAAGTGACTGGAGGTGGCTTCACCTGAAAAGAGTCAAAATCTTCAGGCAGCTGCTATTTTAGCTGGCGCGCCGACTCGCTGCGAATGCCAATCTTGATCTAATTTCAGCGCGCTGGTGGCCCCTTATTCCCCCGTCCAATAACGTGTCTGCTGGAAAAATCCCACTGCTACAAATCAAGTCTATAATCCTAGCAAGGGACCTCATGTCAATCTCGTTTTACAAACCCATGCTGCAGGTTTCCCCCTTTCTCTTTCTCTGTGTATTGCCGGTTGGCCTCTGGGGACAGTCCTTAAGTCCCACATCTCCTCAGAATAATAGATCAGGGATCACAAAACATGACCCCCCAGAACCTTGATATCACAATATTGCGACCCTTGGGGCATAAAACATAGGTGAGGATTAGGACTTTGCATAATAAGATTACACGCTGACTGGATGAAATCAAGGGAGGATCCATATGTGGCCGGCTGGCTCACTGTCAGCTGCTGTAGGCTGAGGGATATGTGTCGCAGAGGGTGGCAGGCAGCCTAGGAGCTGCTGGAAATCAAATGGGATTGTGTTCTGAATTAGCTGTCCATTCCCAGCCACTGGTGTCCCATACTCACAGGGTCAGACTCCATCTCCCACAGCTGCATTTGTGGGGGTTAGGTTGGCTCACGTGTAGTCCACTTACTCATAACCTACTGCCCACAACTACAGGTCGATGTCAAGTCAGCTTCATCTATAAACCACTTTGAATTTGATTTACCAATGAACAATTAAGGAAGCAAAATAGAGGTGATTACACTATGTATCACTGTTATCGTCTCTCAGTGTCTTTAGAATGTGACATCCAGTGTATTTGCCATTGTTGTAGTCTCTGTAAATACTGTATGTACAAAATGAATGCTTTATTGAATAAATAAGTAGGTACCACAAGTAGAACTAACTATGAGACGAACCTTTCTCCTCTGTATACCAGTTCCTTTCTCCTCTGTGTACCAGTTCCTTTCTCCTCTGTGTACCAGTTCCTTTCTCCTCTGTGTACCAGTTCCTTTCTCCTCCGTGTACCAGTTCCTTTCTCCTCCGTGTACCAGTTCCTTTCTCCTCTGTGTACCAGTTCCTTTCTCCTCTGTGTACCAGTTCCTTTCTCCTCTGTGTACCAGTTCCTTTCTCCTCTGTGTACCAGTTCCTTTCTCCTCTGTGTACCAGTTCCTTTCTCCTCTGTGTACCAGTTCCTTTCTCCTCTGTGTACCAGTTCCTTTCTCCTCTGTATACCAGTTCCTTTCTCCTCTGTGTACCAGTTCCTTTCTCCTCTGTGTACCAGTTCCTTTCTCCTCTGTGTACCAGTTCCTTTCTCCTCTGTGTACCAGTTCCTTTCTCCTCTGTGTACCAGTTCCTTTCTCCTCTGTGTACCAGTTCCTTTCTCCTCTGTGTACCAGTTCCTTTCTCCTCTGTGTACCAGTTCCTTTCTCCTCTGTGTACCAGTTCCTTTCTCCTCTGTGTACCAGTTCCTTTCTCCTCTGTGTACCAGTTCCTTTCTCCTCTGTGTACCAGTTCCTTTCTCCTCTGTGTACCAGTTCCTTTCTCCTCTGTGTACCAGTTCCTTTCTCCTCTGTGTACCAGTTCCTTTCTCCTCTGTGTACCAGTTCCTTTCTCCTCTGTTCCTTTCTCCTCTGTACCAGTTCCTTTCTCCTCTGTGTACCAGTTCCTTTCTCCCTCTGTGTACCAGTTCCTTTCTCCTCTGTGTACCAGTTCCTTTCTCCTCTGTGTACCAGTTCCTTTCTCCTCTGTGTACCAGTTCCTTTCTCCTCTGTGTACCAGTTCCTTTCTCCTCTGTGTACCAGTTTCTCCCCTCTGTGTACCAGTTCCTTTCTCCTCTGTGTACCAGTTCCTTTCTCCTCTGTGTACCAGTTCCTTTCTCCTCTGTGTACCAGTTCCTTTCTCCTCTGTGTACCAGTTCCTTTCTCCTCTGTGTACCAGTTCCTTTCTCCTCTGTGTACCAGTTCCTTTCTCCTCTGTGTACCAGTTCCTTTCTCCTCTGTGTACCAGTTCCTTTCTCCTCTGTGTACCAGTTCCTTTCTCCTCTGTGTACCAGTTCCTTTCTCCTCTGTGTACCAGTTCCTTTCTCCTCTGTGTACCAGTTCCTTTCTCCTCTGTGTACCAGTTCCTTTCTCCTCTGTGTACCAGTTCCTTTCTCCTCTGTGTACCAGTTCCTTTCTCCTCTGTGTACCAGTTCCTTTCTCCTCTGTGTACCAGTTCCTTTCTCCTCTGTGTACCAGTTCCTTTCTCCTCTGTGTACCAGTTCCTTTCTCCTCTGTTCCTTTCTCCTCTGTACCAGTTCCTTTCTCCTCTCTTCCTTTCTCCTCTGTGTACCAGTTCCTTTCTCCTCTGTGTACCAGTTCCTTTCTCCTCTGTGTACCAGTTCCTTTCTCCCTCACAGAAATGTGTATGACCGGACACCATCCACCCGCTGTCCCCCAAATGACCAACAAGGAATGAGCCTTTGCAAGCAGCTCATGGTGTTCCATTTGCACCATTTGCCTGAGAGTTTTTACCTTGTCCTGTGTGTCATTCAGTGGTAGAACACCGTGAGCTGCCAAGGCCCATTACCTGTTGGTCATTTGGGGGGACAGCGGTTCAAATCAATCAAATCAAATCAAATCATTTTATTTATTTATGTATGTATTTGTCACATACACATGGTTAGCAGATGTTAATGCGAGTGTAGCGAAATGCTTGTGCTTCTATTTCCGACAATGCAGTAATAACCAACGAGTAATCTAACCTAACAATTCCACAACTACGACCTTATACACACAAGTGTAAAGGGATAAAGAATATGTACATAAAGATATATGAATGAGTGATGGTACAGAATGGCATAGGCAAGATGCAGTAGAGAATATTGAGTACAGTATATACATATGAGATGAGTAATGTAGGGTATGTAAACATAAAGTGGCATAGTTTAAAGTGGCTAGTGATAAATGAATGACATAAAGATGGCAAGATGCAGTAGATGATATAGAGTACAGTATATACATATACATATGAGATGAGTAATGTAGGGTATGTAAACATTATATTAAGTGGCATAGTTTAAAGTGGCTAGTGATACATTTTTTACCTCAATTTCCATCAATTTCCATTATTAAAGTCAGCTGGAGTTGAGTCCATATGTTGGCAGCAGCCACTCAATGTTTGTGGTGGCTGTTTAACAGTCTGATGGCCTTGAGATAGAAGCTGTTTTTCAGTCTCTCGGTTCCTGCTTTGATGCACCTGAACCGACCTCGCCTTCTGGATGATAGCAGGGTGAACAGGCAGTGGCTCGGGTGGTTGTTGTCCTTGATGATCTTTATGGCCTTCCTGTGACATTGGGTGGTGTAGGTGTCCTGGAGGGCAGGTAGTTTGCCCCCGGTGATGCGTTGTGCAGACCTCACTACCCTCTGGAGAGCCTTACTGTTGTGGGCGGAGCAGTTGCCATACCAGGCGGTGATACAGCCTGACAGGATGCTCTCGATTGTGCATCTGTAGAAGTTTGTGAGTGCTTTTGGTGACAAGCTGAATTTCTTCAGCCTCCTGAGGTTCAAGAGGTGCTTCTGCTCCTTATTCACAACGCTGTCTGTGTGGGTGGACCAATTCAGTTTGTCCGTGATGTATACGCCGAGAAACTTAAAACTTACTACCCTCTCCACTAATGTCCCGTCGATGTGGATAGGGGGGTGCTCCCTCTGGAGTTTCCTGAATTCCACAATCATCTCCTTTGTTTTGTTGACGTTGAGTGTGAGGTTATTTTTCCTGACACCACACTCCGAGGGCCCTCACCTCCTCCCTGTAGGCCGTCTCATTGTTGTTGGTAATCAAGCATACCACTGTAGTGTCGTCCACAAACTTGGTGATTGAGTTGGAGGCGTGCGTGGCCATGCAGTCGTGGGTGAACAGGGAGTACAGGAGAGGGCTCAGAACGCACCCTTGTGGGGCCCCAGTGTTGAGGATCAGCGGGGTGGAGATGTTGTTACCTACCCTCACCACCTGGGGGCGGCCGGTCAGGATTTCCAGTACCCAGTTGCACAGAGAGGGGTCGAGACCCTGGGTCTCGAGCTTGATGACGAGCTTGGAGGGTACTATGGTATTAAATGCTGAGCTGTAGTCGATGAACAGCATTCTCACATAGGCATTCCTCTTGTCCAGATGGGTTAGGGCAGTGTGCAGTGTGGTTGCGATTGCGTCGTCTGTGGACCTATTGGGGCGGTAAGCAAATTGGAGTGGGTCTAGGGTGTCAGGTAGGGTGGAGGGGATATGGTCCTTGACTAGTCTCTCAAAGCACTTCATGATGACGGAAGTGAGTGCTACGGGGCGGTAGTCGTTTAGCTCAGTTACCTTAGCTTTCTTGGGAACAGAAACAGGGTGGCCCTCTTGAAGCATGTGGGAACAGCAGACTGGGATAAAGATTGATTAAATATGTCCGTAAACACACCAGCCAGCTGGTCTGCGCATGCTCTGAGGACGCGGCTGGGGATGCTATCTGGGCCTGCAGCCTTGCGAAGGTTAACAAGTTTAAATGTTTTACTCATGTCGGCTGCAGTAAAGGAGAGTCTGCAGGTTTTGGTAGCGGGCCGTGTCAGTGGCACTGTATTGTCCTCAAAGTGAGCAAAGAAGTTATTTAGTCTGTCTGGGAGCAAGACATCCTGGTCCGTGACGGGGCTGGTTTTCTTTTTGTAATCCGTGATTGACTGTAGACCCTGCCACATACCTCTTGTGTCTGAGCCGTTGAATTGCAATTCTACTTTGTCTCTATACTGACGCTGCGCTTGTTTGATTGCCTTGCGGAGGGAATAGCTACACTGTTTGTATTCGGTCATGTTTCCGGTCACCTTGCCCTGGTTAAAAGCAGTGGTTCGCACTTTCAGTTTCGCGAGAATGCTGCCATCAATCCACGGTTTCTGGTTTGGGAATGTTTTAATCGATGCTGTGGGTATGACATCGCCAATGCACTTTCTAATGTACTCGCCCACCGAATCAGCGTATTCGTCAATGTTGTTGTTGGACGCTATGCAGAACATATCCCAATCCACGTGATCGAAGCAGTCTTGAAGCGTGTAATCAGATTGGTTGGACCAGCGTTGAACAGACCTGAGTGCGGGAGCTTCTTGTTTTAGTTTCTGTCTGTAGGCTGGAAGCGACAAAATGGAGTCGTGGTCAGCTTTTCCGAAAGCTTCCGCGACGCACCTTATATGCGTCGCGGAAGTTAGAATATCAATGATCCAGGGTTTTACCAGCCCTGGTTGCGCAATCGATATGCTGATAGAATTTAGGGAGTCTTGTTTTCAGATTAGCCCAGCTACAATGAATGCAGCCTCAGGATGTGGTTTCCAGTTTACATAGAGTCAAATAAAGTTTGTTCAGGGCCATCGATGTGTCTGCTTGGGGGATATATAAGGCTGTGATTATAATTGAAGAGAATTCCCTTGGTAGATAATGCGGTCGACATTTGATTGTGAGGAATTCTAAGTCAGGTGAACAGAAGGACATGAGTTCCTGTATGTTGTTATGATCACACCACGTCTTATTAATCGATGTGTGAAGAAACCATCTGGCTGCACCGGCTCTGATAGCGTCTCTCGAGTGAGCCCTGTTTATGTGAAGTAAAGAATGTTACAGTCTCTGATGTCTCTCGGGATTGCTACCCTAGCTCGTATTTCATCAACCTTGTTGTCAAGAGACTGGACATTGGCGAGTAGTATGCTAGGGAGTGGTGCGTGATGTGCCCATCTCTGGAGCCTGACCAGAAGACCGCTTCGTTTGCCGCTTTTACGGAGACCTTGTTTTGGTTCGCCAGCTGGGATCCGATCTATTGTCCTGGGTGGTGGGCAAAACACAGGATCCGCTTCGGGAAAGTCATAATCCTGGTCGAAATGATGGTGAGTTGACGTTGCTCTTATATTCAGTAGTTCCTCCCGACTGCATATAATGAAACCTAAGATTACCTGGGGTACCAATGTAAGAAATAACACGTAAAAAAACAAAATACTGCATAGTTTCCTAGGAACGTGAAGCGAGACGGCCATCTCTGTTGGTGCCGGAAGACACAATAGTGTCCAGTGCTTATTGATCTGCTCAGGGAAGGGACGGGCAGGCCCATTTCCCACACCCTGTGGTCACCCTGCGGTGGATCAGGAAGCACGGTCAGACACCGTTCTGTGAGGGAGAAAGGAACTGATACAAAGAGAAAGGTTCGGCTCATAGTAGGTTCTACTTGTGATTTAGTCAAAAAGGAACACAATATACTGGGTCAAATGGTGGACTTTGCTGAACAGTTAGAGTCTTAGTTTGCATTCTAAAGGGCAAAGCGGGGTCTATTGTCAACAGGATACTCTTTTTATTGTATTTGTGTGTCAAGAATTATCAGCCGATGATCGTGGACTTCAGGAAATAGCGGAGGGAGCATCCCCATATATACATTGATGGGACAGTAGTGGAGAAGGTGGAAAGTTTTAAGTTCCTCGGCGTACACATCACGGACAAACTGAAATGATCCACCAACACAGACAGTGTGGTGAATAAAGCGCAACAGCACCTCTTCAACCTCAGGATGCTTGTTACCTGAAACCCTCACAAACCTTTACAAATGCACAATTGAGAGCATCAGGTCGGGGATGTATCACCGCCTGTTATGGCAATTGCACCACCCTTAACCGCAAGGCTCTCCAGAGGGTGGTGCGGTCTGCACAACACATTACCGGGGGCAAACTACCTGCCCTCCATGATACCTACAGCACCCGATGTCACAGGAAGGCCAAAATGATCATCAAGGACAACAACCACCTGAGCCACTGCCTGTTCACCCCACTACCATCCTGAAGGCGAGGTCAGTACAGATGCATCAAAGCTAGGACCGAGAGACTGAAAAACAGCTATCTCAAGGCCATCAGACTGTTGCTCTTAAGGATATGCCCCTTTTTTCCATTTCCACCTAAAATGACACACCCAAATCTAACTGCCTGTAACTCAGGCCCTGATGCAAGGATATGCATATTCTTGATACCATTTTAAAGGTAACAATTTTGTGGAATTGTGAAAGGAATGTTGGAGAATATAGCACATTAGATCTGGTAAAAGAAAATCAACTTGTTTTTGTATTTTGTTGGTTGCATCTTTGAAATGCAAGAGAAATGCCATAATGTATTATTCCAGCCCAGGTGCAATTTATATTTTGGACACCAGATGGCAGCAGTGTATGTGCAAAGTTTTAGACTGATCAAATGAACCATTGCATTTCTGTTCAAAATGTTGTGTCAGGACTTCCCAAATGTGCCCAATTGGCACTTTTCAAGTTCAAAACTGTGCACTCTCCTCAAATAATAGCATGGTATTATTTCACTGTAATAGCTACTGTAAATTGCACAGTGCAGTTAGATTAACTAGAATTTAAGCTTTCTGCCAATATCAGATATGTCTATGTGCTGGGAAATGTTCTTGTTACAACTTAATGCTAACCGCATTAGCCTAAGTTAGCTCAACCGTCCCGTGGGGGACCCACCGATCCTGAAAAAGTTGCTATCACTAACACAGTGAGGCTGCTGCCTACATACAGACTCAAATCATTGGCCACTTTAATAAATGGATCACTAGTCACTTTAAATAATGCCAATTTCATCATGTTTACATATCTTACATTCCTCATCTCATATGTATATAATGTATTTTATACCATCTATTACATCTTGCCTATGCCACTTGGCCATTGCTCAACCATATATTTATATGTACAGTTGAAGTCTGAAGTTTACATACACCTTAGCTAAATACATTTAAACTCAGTTTTTCACAATTCCTGACATTTAATCCTTTGTAAAAACTCCCTGATTTAGGTCAGTTAGGATCACCACTTTATTTTAAGATTGTAAAATGTCAGAATAATAGTAGAGAATGATTTATTTCAGCTTTTATTTCTTTCATCACATTCCCAGTGGGTCAGAAGTTTACATACACTCAATTTGTATTTGGTAGCATTGTCTTGAAATTGTTTGACTTGGGTCAAATGTTTCGGTAGCCTTCCACAAGCTTCCCACAATAAGTTGGGTGAATTTTGGCCCTATCCTCCTGACAGAGCTGGTGTAAATGAGTCAGGTTTGTAGGCCTCCTTGCTCGCATACGGTTTTTCAGTTCTGCCCACAAATGTTCTATAGGATTGAGGTCAGGGCTTTGTGAAGGCCACTCCATTACCTTGACTTTGTTGTCCTTAATACCTCTTCGGGCTATGGGGCAGTATTTTCACGTCCGGATGAAAAGCGTGCCCAACGTAAACTGCCTGCTACTCAGGCCCAGAAGCTGGTATATGCATATAATTGGTAGATTTAGATAGAAAACACTCTAACGTTTCTTAAACTGTTTGAATCATGTATGTGGGTATAACAGAACTGATATGGCAGCAGAAAACCTGAGAAAAATCCTTCCAGGAAAAAAAAATTGAGTTCACTCTCTTTCAATGGGATTTCTATGGGGATCTAGATTTCTGTGGCACTTTCTTGCAGTTCCTGTCGCTTCCACTGGATGTCAACAGTCTTTAGAAATTGGTTGATCTGACACATTGGCTGGATTAACAACAAGCGTAGCTTCAATTTGGTGTATTGCATGTGTGATTTCATGAAAGTTTAATATTTATAGCAATTTAATTTGAATTTGGCTCTCTGTCATTTCACCTGATGCTGTTGAGGGATTCCGCTAGCTGAACGTCTAGCCGTAACAAGTTGAGAGAGAGAGAGAGAGAGAGAGAGAGAGAGAGAGAGAGAGAGAGAGAGAGAGAGAGAGAGAGAGAGAGAGAGAGAGAGAGAGAGAGAGAGAGAGAGAGAGAGAGAGAGAGAGAGAGAGCGAGCGAGGGCCAGAGAGAGGGCCAGAGAGAGGGCCAGAGAGAGAGAGCGAGCGAGGGCCAGAGAGAGGGCCAGAGAGAGAGAGAGAGGGCCAGCGAGGGCCAGAGAGAGAGCCAGAGAGAGCCAGAGAGAGCCAGAGAGAGGGCCAGAGAGAGAGCCAGAGAGGGCCAGAGAGAGGGCCAGAGAGAGAGAGAGCGAGCGAGGCCAGAGAGAGGGCCAGAGAGAGAGAGCGAGCGAGGGCCAGAGAGAGGGCCAGAGAGAGAGAGCGAGCGAGGGCCAGAGAGAGGGCCAGAGAGAGAGAGAGCGAGAGAGAGAGAGAGAGAGAGAGAGAGAGAGAGAGAGAGAGAGAGAGAGAGAGAGAGAGAGAGAGAGAGAGAGAGAGAGAGAGAGAGAGAGAGAGAGAGAGAGAGAGAGAGAGAGAGAGAGAGAGAGAGCAAAAGGGCCAGAGAGAGAGAGAGAGAGCAAAAGGGCCAGAGAGAGAGAGAGAGCAAAGGGCCAGAGAGAGAGAGAGAGAGCAAAGGGCCAGAGAGAGAGAGAGCGAGCAAGGGGCCAGAGAGAGAGAGTGAGCGAGCGAGCAAGGGAGGGCCAGAGAGAGAGAGAGAGCAAAAGTGCCAGAGATAGGGAGCGAGCAAGGGGCCAGAGAGAGAGAGAGAGAGAGTGCCAGAGAGAGAGAGTTTGAGGGCCAGAGAGAGTTAGGGCCAGAGGAAGATCCAGAGAGAGCGCGAAGGACAGAGAGAGAGCCAGAGATAGAAAGCGAAGGCCAGAGAGTGAGAGCGCGAGAGAGCCAGAGAGAGCGAGAGAGCCAGGGAGCGAGAGCGAGGGCCATGGAGACATCGCGAGAGAGATTTTCTAAAACATTTTTTCAAACTAAAGTATTAACACAAATATTGGCACACTACCTTTTTAGAAATTACACAACAAATGTGTCCTCCTTAAATAAACATATAAAAAACAAATAAATTAAATGAAAAATAATTTTCATTCAACTTATTACATCAACCAAAAATAGTTTCCCCTCTTCCACAAAACATACCGCTCCTTCATAAGTCCACTTTTCCTCAAACAATGGGAGGTCTTATACAGCCGAGAAGAACTCAAAATCCACTTTTATTCTCACTTTTACTATTTTTTATAAACAGATCTAAAGATAATTTCTATATCCCTTGCCTATCTTATTTTTCCTACTTAGAAAAATTGACATTTTAGCTTGTTACTATATTGAAACCCCAAAATAAAAACAGCGTTATTAAAAATCTTCCCTACAGCTGTAAACAACGACTCTAATGTTTCAAAGAGAGGCTTTATCCTCTCACACTCCATCAAACAGTGAAAAATTGTTTCTCTTATATTACATAAAGGACATCCATCTCCAACATCTGAGTTAATGACAGATACAAAAGCATTCACTGCAATGATGCCATGTATCACCCCCCATTACATATCACCAGTCCCCTTTAGTAACGGTGGCCTATACAATGCTCTCCATGCTGGCTTTACCTTGTCATCAAGTCCCAGTTTAACTCTCCAAGGAGTGTCTTTTCTTGTGTCTTCACCTTCATTATCCTCCAAACCCTAAGAAGGCCTCTGTAAAACAGAGGTAGTCCATTGCTACTATCAACCAAAAATAAATCAAATGAAATGTATTTATATAGCCCCTCGTATATCAGCTGATATATCAAAGTGCTGTACAGAAATCCAGCCTAAAACCCCAAACAGCAAGCAATGCAGGTGTAGAAGCACTGCCTTCTTTAAATCTAATCCCCCTACCTGCTATAATACCAGACCTGCCACCCATCTCCACACCACATTTTTCGGTCCAAAAAGCAACCTTTGAATAAACTGAAACCGGAAAGCAGCAGCCCTACTAGGAAGATGTACAAGACCTTGTCCCCCCTCCCCTTTGATAAATATAAAAAACACTTTGTGCAACCCAATGATATTTATCCCCCCCCATAAATCTACTATAATTGTCTGTATCTTGGCCAGAAGGCCAGACAGTGGCTCTAACATGACAACCGATGTCACAGTGCAGAGACAACCACATTGTTAACAATAATAGTGCTCACCCTATATGACATACGACATAACTACCACCATCTCATCCTCCCTTCCGCCTTTTCAACCCCCCATTCCAATTTGTTTTCCATCGTCCCTTCATCCCCTAGGTACACTCCAAGATACTTGAAACCTTCCTTCCACCATTCCAACTCCCCTGGCAAAGCCATGATCCCTCCAGACCATTTCCCAATCTGTCAAGCACAACTCTTTTCCCAATTTACCTTTGCAGAGGATATTCCCTTAAGCCGATCAACTATGAGACTCAAACTATCCACCTCAGCTTGATTTTTCACCAAAATAACTACATCAACATATGCTGAGAGACGAATAGGAGGCATATCCTCTGGAAGGTTCACCCTTCAATGCGATTTCTAATGCTATTTAGTTGTGGCTCTTACAGCGATGGCATACAACATTCTGGACAACGAACAACGAACACCCCTGTCTAGTTCCTCTACACACTTTAAAAGGAGCACTCAAGCCACCGTTAACATTCAATACACTTTCAATGTCACTGTATCACCCTGATCATGGCAATAAAATCAAAGCTGAAACCAAAAGCCTCAAAAGTGTGCCATAGGTATTGATGTTCAACTCGGTCAAATGCCTTTTCCTGATCAACAGGCTGCCCGTGTATGATTTGCCCCATCACCTCCCTCAGCCTGTTGGACAAAGCCTTAGACAGGATCTTATAATCAGTGCACATTAAGGCTACCGGCTTCCAGTTCTTCACCTCCATATGGTCACCCTTTTTTGGCAGTAAGGTGAGGACAGCCGTTCTGCAGCTTAACGGCAGTAACCCTGCGGTCAAACTATCGTTAATTACTGCTAGCCAATCCTCTCCCAACATAGCCCAAAAAGACTTTAAAAAGTCAACAGGAAGCCCATCAATGCCCGGTGCCCTTCCATTTTCCATGCCTTTTACTGCAGTGTATAGCGCTTGTAAAGACAATGGTTGCTCTAGTTCAACCTGATCTTCTGCAGCCACCTGTGGGAGGCCACCAAGGAACTGCTGAGTCTCTGTTTTATCATCTATATACTCACACTTGTAGAGCTCAGCATAGAACTCTTCCGCCCTCTTTATACTCATACTTGTAGAGCTCAGCATAGAACTCTTCTGCACTCTTTATACTCACACTTGTAGAGCTCAGCATAGAACTCTTCCGCCCTCTTTATACTCATACTTGTAGAGCTCAGCATAGAACTCTTCTGCCCTCTTTATACTCATACTTGTAGAGCTCAGCATAGAACTCTTCTGCCCTTTATACTCTTTATACTCACACTTGTAGAGCTCAGCATAGAACTCTTCTTCCACCCTTTCCACCCTCTTTATACTCATACTTGTAGAGCTCAGCATAGAACTCTTCCGCCCTCTTTATACTCATACTTGTAGAGCTCAGCATAGAACTCTTCCGCCCTCTTTATACTCATACTTGTAGAGCTCAGCATAGAACTCTTCTGCCCTCTTTATACTCATACTTATAGAGCTCAGCATAGAACTCTTCCGCCCTCTTTATACTCATACTTGTAGAGCCCAGCATATAACTCTTCCGTCATCTTTATACTCATACTTGTAGAGCCCAGCATAGAACTGTTCTGCCCTCTTTATACGCATACTCGTAGAGCTCAGCATAGAACTCTTCCACCCTCTTTATACTCATACTTGTAGAGCCCAGCATAGAACTCTTCTGCCCTCTTTATACTCATACTTGTAGAGCCCAGCACAGAACTCTTCTGCCCTCTTTATACTCATACTTGTAGAGCCCAGCATAGAACTCTTCTGCCCTCTTAGTACTCACACTTGTAGAGCTCAGCATAGAACTCTTCCACCCTCTTTTTAATTTCACTTGGGCTAGTGAGCTCCTGTCAGCTGATTTGAGGCAATGAATAATTCTTCTTTGTCCATTCTTTTTCTCTAAACCAAAGAAAAATTTGGATGAGGCATGCATTTCAGAGACTTCCTGAAACTTACTTCTCACCAATGCCCCTGTGCTCTGAGACCCAGCAGGTCTGCCAATGTGGCTTTTTTCCTCTTGAGTGCCTGAATATGGCCTCGATCTCCTGTGGTCTCAACCACGCTCAGGAGTTCCACTATCTCAGACTCTGGGGTGTTCATTGATCTGCTGATATCTCTGGTGACATTCATTGTGTATTGATTACAGAATTGTTGAATCTGGATTTTCCCCATATCCCACCACTGTTGAAGAGATACAAAACTGTCATTTTCAGACCTTCACCTCTCCCAGAAAAAACTAAACATTTCCTGAAGTGAGCATCATTCAATAAAGTTATATTTAAAATGCCAGTATGCACTTTTGGGTTTTACAGCGTTAATGTCCACCACCTCTGTTAATAAACAATGATCAGAACATCCCACTGGGGTATCAAACTTGATTTACAGACCTGAGATTGATGCTCAAGACAATAAAACCTATCTAACCTGGCCAGAGGGATGGTGTTCTCTCTCACATTAACCAATGTGTACTGTCTCGTGGCTCCATTTTGACTCCGCCAAATATCACATACGGCGTTTTAAAAAGTCCTTGAGGCTATATGAGGTTCTTTGTGGTTTCTATATAAATCAGTTAGAATCCCCAGCAAGAAACAAATTATCCTCAGTATTACATTTCTCAATGGTATTTGATAATGTCTCTCAACTGCCACTACTGGGGCATATCCATTTATTAAACACATAGTGATGTTTTCATATCTCGATTGAACTCAGAAAACACATCTCTTTACAGAGTTAAGGATGCGACTGAACTCAGAAAACACATCTCTTTACAGAGTTAAGAACATTATAATCCTGCATATATTTATTCCCTTTTATCAAATTCTGAAATTGACGTACCTTTTCAATCCCATACCTCCCTTCCACCCCATTTCTCTCGCTACATTTTGTTGTGACGCATCAGATGCCTCACTCGCTATCATCCCTAGACGAAAACTCCATCTCCACAACCCTCAACTGATTTATCATCTCTACAACCCTCAACTGATTTATCATCTCTACAACCTGTTAATCCTCAACTGATTTATCATCTCTACAACCTGTTAATCCTCAACTGATTTATCATCTCTACAACCTGTTAATCCTCAACTGATTTATCATCTCTACAACCTGTTAATCCTCAACTGATTTATCATCTCTACAACCTGTTAATCCTCAACTGATTTATCATCTCTACAACCTGTTAATCCTCAATTGATTTATCATCTCTACAACCTGTTAATCCTCAACTGATTTATCATCTCTACAACCTGTTAATCCTCAACTGATTTATCATCTCTACAACCTGTTAATTCTCAACTGATTTATCATCTCTACAACCCTCAACTGATTTATCATCTGTACAACCTGTTTGTCACGTTCTGACGTTTATTTCCTTTGTTTTGTATTCATTATTTAGTATGGTCAAGGCGTGAGTTGGGGTGGGCATTCTATGTTTGATTTTCTATGATTTGGGGATTTCTATGTTTTGGCCTAGTATGGTTCTCAATCAGAGATGTCAATAGTTGTCTCTGATTGAGAATCATACTTAGGTAGCCTGGGTTGCACTGTTTGTTTGTGGGTGATTGTCTATGTTGATGGCTTGTTTCAGCGCAGCTCTCATTAGCTTCACGGTTGTTATTTTGTTTATTGTTTTTGTATAGTGTTTCAGTGTTTTCTTTATTAAAATTCATGATGAACACATACCACGCCACATTTTGGTCCTCCTCTCCTTCACCGCAAGAAAACTGTGACACTGTTAATCCTCAACTGATTTATCATCTCTACAACCTGTTAATCCTCAACTGATTTATCATCTCTACAACCTGTTAATCCTCAACTGATTTATCATCTCTACAACCTGTTAATCCTCAACTGATTTATCATCTCTACAACCTGTTAATCCTCAACTGATGTATCATCTCTACAACCTGTTAATCCTCAACTGATTTATCATCTCTACAACCTGTTAATCCTCAACTGATTTATTATCTCTACAACCTGTTAATCCTCAACTGATGTATCATCTCTACAACCTGTTAATCCTCAACTGATTTATCATCTCTACAACCTGTTTATCCTCAACTGATTTATCATCTCTACAACCTGTTAATCCTCAACTGATTTATCATCTCTACAACCTGTTAATCCTCAACTGATTTATCATCTCTACAACCTGTTAATCCTCAACTGATTTATCATCTCTACAACCTGTTAATCCTCAACTGATTTATCATCTCTACAACCTGTTAATCCTCAACTGATTTATCATCTCTACAACCTGTTAATCCTCAACTGATTTATCATCTCTACAACCTGTTAATCCTCAACTGATTTATCATCTCTACAACCTGTTTATCCTCAACTGATAATCTCTACAACCTGTTAATCCTCAACTGATGTATCATCTCTACAACCTGTTAATCCTCAACTGATTTATCATCTCTACAACCTGTTAATCCTCAACTGATTTATCATCTCTACAACCTGTTAATCCTCAACTGATTTATCATCTCTACAACCTGTTAATCCTCAACTGATTTATCATCTCTACAACCTGTTAATCCTCAACTGATTTATCATCTCTACAACCTGTTAATCCTCAACTGATTTATCATCTCTACAACCTGTTTTATCATCTCTCAACCTGATTTATCATCTCTACAACCTGTTAATCCTCAACTGATTTATCATCTCTACAACCTGTTAATCCTCAACTGATTTATCATCTCTACAACCTGTTAATCCTCAACTGATTTATCATCTCTACAACCTGTTAATCCTCAACTGATTTATCATCTCTACAACCTGTTAATCCTCAACTGATTTATCATCTCTACAACCTGTTAATCCTCAACTGATTTATCATCTCTACAACCTGTTAATCCTCAACTGATTTATCATCTCTACAACCTGTTAATCCTCAACTGATTTATCATCTCTACAACCTGTTAATCCTCAACGGATTTATCATCTCTACAACCTGTTAATCCTCAACTGATTTATCATCTCTACAACCTGTTAATTCTCAACTGATTTATCATCTCTACAACCCTAAACTGATTTATCATCTCTACAACCTGTTAATCCTCAACTGATTTATCATCTCTACAACCTGTTAATCTCAACTGATTTATCATCTCTACAACCTGTTAATCCTCAACTGATTTATCATCTCTACAACCTGTTTATTAACTGATTTATCATCTCCTGTTAATCCTCAACTGATTTATCATCTCTACAACCTGTTAATTCTCAACTGATTTATCATCTCTACAACCCTCAACTGATTTATCATCTCTACAACCTGTTAATCCTCAACTGATTTATCATCTCTACAACCTGTTTATCCTCAACTGATTTATCATCTCTACAACCTGTTAATCCTCAACTGATTTATCATCTCTACAACCTGTTTATCCTCAACTGATTTATCATCTCTACAACCTGTTTAATCCTCAACTGATTTATCATCTCTACAACCTGTTTATCCTCAACTGATTTATCATCTCTACAACCTGTTAATCCTCAACTGATTTATCATCTCTACAACCTGTTAATCCTCAACTGATTTATCATCTCTACAACCTGTTAATCCTCAACTGATTTATCATCTCTACAACCTGTTAATCCTCAACTGATTTATCATCTCTACAACCTGTTAATCCTCAACTGATTTATCATCTCTACAACCTGTTAATCCTCAACTGATGTATCATCTCTACAACCTGTTAATCCTCAACTGATTTATCATCTCTACAACCTGTTAATCCTCAACTGATTTATCATCTCTACAACCTGTTAATCCTCAACTGATTTATCATCTCTACAACCTGTTAATCCTCAACTGATTTATCATCTCTACAACCTGTTAATCCTCAACTGATTTATCATCTCTACAACCTGTTAATCCTCAACTGATTTATCATCTCTACAACCTGTTAATTCCTCAACTGATTTATCATCTCTACAACCCTCAACTGATTTATCATCTCTACAACCTGATTTATCATCTCTACAACCTGTTAATCCTCAACTGATTTATCATCTCTACAACCTGTTAATTCTCAACTGATTTATCATGTCTACAACCCTCAACTGATTTATCATCTCTACAACCTGTTTATCCTCAACTGATTTATCATCTCTACAACCTGTTTATCCTCAACAGATTTATCATCTCTACAACCTGTTAATCCTCAACTGATTTATCATCTCTACAACCTGTTAATTCTCAACTGATTTATCATCTCTACAACCCTCAACTGATTTATCATCTCTACAATTTGTTAATCCTCAACTGATTTATCATCTCTACAACCTGTTTATCCTCAACTGATTTATCATCTCTACAACCTGTTAATCCTCAACTGATTTATCATCTCTACAACCTGTTAATTATCATCTCTAAAATCAGTTGAGGATAAACAGGTTGATCATCTCTACCTTCCTCTTAGAATTAGAACCTTCACCACCCCTGAAATTCTTCCTCTTACTCCTCAGTACTTTGAAACCACTGTTTCATTTTCCATTGTGTCACTCTCCTCTCTCCTCTCCAGCACCCTGTCAGCGACCTCAATCGACCTCAATCTGCTCTACCACAACTTCCCCCGTAGGCACATTGCTCTCCTTTCCTATTTTATCACCACATCTGCCCACCTTCTCCCTTCTCCTGAACCCTCAGCCTGTTCCTCCCTTCTCCTGAACCCTCAGCCTGTTCATCCCTTCTCCTGAACCCTTAGTCTGTTCATCCCTTCTCCTGAACCCTCAGCCTGTTCATCCCTTTTCCTGAACCCTCAGCCTGTTCATCCCTTCTCCTGAACCCTCAGCCTGTTCATCCCTTCTCCTGAACCCTCAGCCTGTTCATCCCTTCTCCTGAACCCTCAGCCTGTTCATCCCTTCTCCTGAACCCTTAGCCTGCTCACCCCTTCTCCTGAACCCTCAGCCTGTTCATCCCTTCTCCTGAACCCTCAGCCTGTTCATCCCTTCTCCTGAACCCTCAGCCTGTTCATCCCTTCTCCTGAACCCGTAGTATGTTCATCCCTTCTCCTGAACCCTCAGCCTGTTCATCCCTTCTCCTGAACCCTCAGCCTGTTCATCCCTTCTCCTGAACCCTCAGCCTGTTCATCCCTTCTCCTGAACCCTTAGCCTGTTTATCCCTTCTCCTGAACCCTTAGCCTGTTCATCCCTTCTCCTGAACCCTTAGCCTGTTCATCCCTTCTCCTGAACCTTCAGCCTGTTCATCCCTTCTCAGTGGTGCATTAGCTGCACCAGCGCTATAGCTGCTACAGGGCTCTGCACGCTCGTTCTCTGGACAATTACGCACCAAATACCCCTCTCTTCCACACATAAAGCATTTCATTGACTCAGTAGAAGCGTGGAACACATAATCAAACCCATCAATCTTGAAACCGAACGCTAAATTCACTTCGTCAGTATCCTTCTTCAAAAACATGTGCATGTGTCTCCTATGAGATACGACATGTTTTAGCAAAGGCGATTTGCATCCCAAAATGACATGTTTTATTGTAGAAACAAGTTGTCCATGAGGAGAGAACTCTCGCTCCAACACTTCATCTCATGTTAGAAAGTATAACTTTCTTCTCCGGATTCATGAGGGAACACCGACGTTTGTGTCTCCTGCAACATAACACCACTCTCAACTATCGGATTCACCTTTTCAATGGATTCTAAGAACATCACTACAGCACTAGGCTGATTTTATACCATCATACTCAATGATAGCGCCCACTGCTAGACTACATTCTTCCACCCAACAACCTGTCGCAACAGGAATCTTCACCCCATGCCACCGACTAAGTTTTTCAAACTCTACACCTCCACGAGTGGCCATTACAACCAGCCCCTCCCACTGGTTGTGCCCTCGAGAGAAACAACCTCAACGATCCCACCACCCCTATACGTGGTTAGTGATAGTGAGACAAGAATAACCTTAAAACAACTCAACTAATCAATATATACTGTATATGTAAATATGTACAGACACCGAAACCCAATAGGGTGAAAATAATTCCAGTTGCTCCCACAATTACTCCTGCTTCCCGACTCACTCCCAGCAGAGAGAGAGAGGTCCATAGAAAGAGAGAGAGAGAGAGAGAGAGAGAGAGAGAGAGAGAGAGAGAGAGAGAGAGAGAGAGAAGGCCAGAGAGAGAGAGAGAGGGGCCAGAGAGAGAGAGAGAGAGAGAGAGAGAGAGAGAGAGAGAGAGAGAGAGAGAGAGAGAGAGAGAGAGAGAGAGAGAGAGAGAGAGAGAGAGGTATATGTATAATATGACATTTGAGTCTTTATTGTTTTAAAACTTCTGTATGTGTAATGTTTACTGTTAATTTTTATTGTTTATTTCACTTTTGTATATTATCTACCTCACTTTCTTTGGCAGACATGTTTCCCATGCCAATAAAGCCCCTTGAATTGAATTGAGAGGGCCAGAAAGAGAGAGCCAGAGAGAGAGCAAGAGCAGAGGGGACCAGAGAGAGAGCGAGAAGAGGTCCAGAGAAGAGAGAGAGAGAGAGAGAGGGGGGACAGAGAGAGAGAGAGAGAGAGGGCCAGAGAGAGAGAGGGCCAGCGAGAGAGGGCCAGAGAGAGAGAGAGGGCCAGAGGGAGAGAGGGTCAGAGAGAGAGAGGGTCAGAGAGAGAGAGAGAGAGAGGGCCAGAGAGAGAGAGAGAGAGAGAGGGCCAGAGAGAGAAGGCCAGAGAGAGAGAGAGAGAGAGAGGGACAGAGAGAGAGAGAGGGCCAGAGAGAGAGAGGGCCAGAGGCCAGAAAGAGAGAGAGAGGGCCAGAGAGCGAGAGAGAGAGGTCCATAGAAAGAGAGAGAGAGAGAGAGAGAGAGAAGGCCAGAGAGAGAGAGAGAGAGAGAGAGAGAGAGAAGGGCCAGAGAGAGAGAGAGAGAGGGGCCAGAGAGAGAGAGAGAGAGAGGGCCAGAGAGAGAGAGAGAGCCAGAGAGAGAGAGAGAGCCAGAGAGAGAGAGAGAACCAGAGAGAGAGGTATATGTATAATATGACATTTGTAATGTCTTTATTGTTTTAAAACTTCTGTATGTGTAATGTTTACTGTTAATTTTTATTGTTTATTTCACTTTTGTATATTATCTACCTCACTTTCTTTGGCAATGTTAACACATGTTTCCCATGCCAATAAAGCCCCTTGAATTGAATTGAGAGGGCCAGAAAGAGAGAGCCAGAGAGAGAGCAAGAGCAAGAGGGGACCAGAGAGAGAGCGAGAGGGGGCAAGAGAGAGAGAGCAGGAGGAGCCAGAGAGAGAGAGAGTGGGGCAAGAGAGAGAGAGGGGGGACAGAGAGAGAGAGAGAGAGAGGGCCAGAGAGAGAGAGGGCCAGCGAGAGAGGGCCAGAGAGAGAGAGAGGGCCAGAGGGAGAGAGGGTCAGAGAGAGAGAGGGTCAGAGAGAGAGAGGGCCAGAGAGAGAGAGAGAGAGAGAGGAGGGCCAGAGAGAGAGAGAGAGGACCAGCGAGAGAGAGAGAGAGAGAGGGACAGAGAGAGAGAGAGGGCCAGAGAGAGAGAGAGGGCCAGAGTAAGAGAGAGAGGGCCAGAGAGAGAGAGAGAGAGCGCCAGAGAGGGAGAGAGAGAGCGCCAGAGAGGGAGAGAGAGAGCGCCAGAGAGGGAGAGAGAGGGCCAGAGAGAGAGAGAGGGCCAGAGAGAGAGAGAGGGCCAGAGCAAGAGAGAGAGGACCAGAGAGAGAGAGAGCGCCAGAGAGAGAGAGAGAGGGCCAGAGAGAAAGAGGTGGCTAGAGAGAGAGAGAGGGCCAAAGAGAGAGACGGAGGACCAGCGAGAGAGAGAGAGAGGGCCAGAGAGAGAGAGAGGGCCAGAGAGAGAGAGAGAGGACCAGCGAGAGAGAGAGAGAGGGCCAGAGCAAGAGAGAGCGCGAGAGAGAGAGAGAGAGAGGACCAGCGAGAGAGAGAGAGAGGGCCAGAGAGAGAGAGAGGGTCAGCGAGAGAGAGAGGGCCAGAGAGAGGGCCAGAGAGAGAGAGAGTGCCAGAGAGGGAGAGAGAGATTTGATAAACTCCCATATCTACTGGGTGAAATTCCACAGTGTGCCATCACAGAAGCAAGATTTGTGAAAAGAACAAACACCATTGTAAATACAACCCATATTTATGCTTATTTATTTTCCCTTGTGTACTTTAACCATTTGTACATCATTACAACACTGTATATATATATAATATGACATCTGTAATGTCTTTATTGTTTTGAAACTTCTGTATGTGTAATGTTTACTGTTAATTTTGATTGTTTATTTCACTTTTGTATATTATCTACCTCACTTGCTTTGGCAATGTTAACACATGTTTCCTATGCCAAAAAAGCCCCTTGAATTGAATTGAATTGAATTGACAGAGCGCCAGACAGGGAGAGAGAGAGCACCAGAGAGAGAGTGAGGGCCAGAGCCAGAGAGAGAGGGCCAGGGCCAGAGGGAGAGAGAGGACCAGAGGGAGGGGGGGAGAGAGAGAGAGATAAATACAACCCATATTTATGTGTATTTATATTCCCTTTTGTACTTTAACCGTTTGTACATCGTTACAACACTGTATATATACATAATATGACATTTGTAATGTCTTTATTCTTTTGAAAATTCTGTGAGTGGAATGTTTACTGTTTTTTCTATTGTTTATTTCACTTTTGTATATTATCTACTTCACTTGTTACCATATGTTTCCCATGCCAATAAAGCCCCTTGAATTGAGAGAGAGAGAGAGAGAGAGAGAGAGAGAGAGAGAGAGAGAGAGAGAGAGAGAGAGAGAGAGAGAGAGAGAGAGAGAGAGAGAGAGAGAGAGAGAGAGAGAGAGAGAGAGAGAGAGAGAGAGAGAGAGAGAGAGAGAGAGAGAGAGAGTTTTTACTAAACCTTTATTTTAAACTAAAGTATTGAGAGAGAGACAGACAGACAGACAGACAGACAGACAGACAGACAGACAGACAGAACCTGATTAGCATCAGGAGGAACATCTGGCATAAGTTACATTGCGTATTGACATGGTGTTGAGGCTATTTGTTGTTTATTAGTTGTGTTTAGATCATCTTGTACAAACCCTATGTGGACTGACATAATGTTGTGCATATTTAGTACTGATCACCAATACTCATTTGTGAGACATTATCTTGGGCCGAAGATTTTTTTTTCTTCAAGTGAAATGATGTGTTAATTCCCGCGTGATCTCCCTCTGAGGTAGTTCAAGGTGTTGCTCCTCTTGGTCACAGCTCTGAGATGAGATGTTCCCATACTGTAGACTGGTTGGTCTAATCATGTCATGTCGTTTCAAGGTGGGGCCCAGGCTTCCTGTGGTGTTCACACTACTTGGTGTATGGAAGGCTGTCAGTGGAGGAAAGTAGACACCTGCCGGGTGCCTCAATTCCCCTCAGTGAAGTACACAATTCACCTGAAAGTTAGCCCAAGTGTTCACACTTTCGCACTAAAGTAAGAACCCTTTTTCCCCTTTGGCTCTGGGAAGTTTAAGAAATTACACATTGTCCTTAGCTATTGTTTGATCGATACTTATCATCATAAATGTTGATGGCAGGAACTTACATATTTGTTTTGTTTGAACATTGCAGTAGCTTAGAAAGTAATTTTGTAATTTGATAACTTGATGTATGATTATGAGATGTCATTAGTTGCCAGAGTACAGAATTGACAGGTGTTGGAAAGATAATGTGGGCTCATCATTTCTCATTGATGCTGTGGACTCTAAACCTATGATTGTTGAGCCTGAAGATACTGGCCTAAACAGATCTCACAACATCACTAACGTCTCTTGGCTCCAGCACTCTTTTGTAAAGCCACACTAAGTGTTTATTCCCCAGAGCAAAGCAAAGCCTTTTTCCAGAGAAAGGAGCCAGGCTACAATGTTCGAGATGAATGATCTGTGGTGGACACTGTCATCAGTACCCCCACATGAGAGGAGGGGCCACCCCTAAAACAATTCCGGGCCGGCTAATGGCTCCTGCAGTTTTCATTTGTTAGACGCCATAGAAAGCCCACCACAATAGGCTCCATCTCGAGAAGGCCCATCTGGGGGCTTTTAGATCCTTTGAACAGCACAAAGGGTCGCTGACCTAGAAACCCATCAATAATAGACAATCCCTCCGAAGACAAATTGAAGAGCAGAGGAATCTCTTGTCTTTCTGCCAATAATTCTCCTCGTTTGTGTGGGTGACACAGAGTGCTTGACTGTCCCACCCATCACTCAAACCTCTCACTCAGTATAGGCTGTGACTGGTTGTGTGTTTCTGTCACTGATTTGTGTGTGACCTCACTTCCACAATATAGGATTTGATGAGATGCTGTGTCACTGTATAATAGTTCCCCAGTTCTGTCACAGAATGTTTGTGACTGTCCCACTTGAGACATCGTTCCTCACAGTGGTAGCCCATACATTATGGTGCTGAAACGTGATCCTGTTCGTCCTCACCTTTACCTTTGTACAGTAGAATATTTCTGGGCTCCTGTCACAAGCAGTAATCCCTCACATACAATTGTTTATACCACCAACAAATACAATAGGACATGGGTCTCAAACTCAATGCCCGGGTGCACAAGATGTGTTTGACTGCTTCAGAATGCATCAAATGTGTCCTTGTTGCAGATATCCAAAACTTAAATTGAACCTTTGTTCTGAAGCCAGGTGCCCATTTTGTCCTTTTTTAAACCAGTTCAAGTAACATGGGCGCAGTGTTAAGTAGTGTTGTCACGATAGTAGAATTTTGACTTCGATACCAGGTTAAGTATCACAATACTCACAACCGAAATGATACTGAATACCGAAACGATACCATGGCAAAAAGAAAAGAAAGTGTATTAGCTAAAGTCACAGAATAACCACAGGGCTTTAAAAACATTTTTTTTTATTGAACAATATGTTGATAACTGGTTGGACACCTAAAATAACAGAATGTGTTCTATTCTATATTACAGATAAATCATTTCATATATTCAACTGTCATGGAAAGAGCAGGTGTTTTGTATACTCAGAGTATATGAACCCTGGATTGCTGATGCATTCTCCATTGAGAGGTTTTGAAGCCATCCTCACAGCATGATGCTGCCACCCCCATGCTTCACCGTAGGGATGGTGCAAGGTTTCCTCCAGATGTGACGCTGGCCATTCAGGTCAAAGAGTTCAATCTAGGTTTCATCAGACCAGAGAATCTTGTTTCTCATGGTCTGAGAGTCTTTAGGTGCCTTTTGGCAAACTCTAAGCCGGCTGTCATGTACCTTTTACTGAAGAGTGGGTTCCGTCTGGCTACTCTACCATTAAGGCCTGATTGTTGGAGTGCTGCAGAGATGGTTGTCTTTCTGGAATGTTTTCCCATCTCCACAGAGGAACTGTAGAGCTCTGTCAGAGTGACAATCGGATTCCTGGTCACCTCCCTGACCAAGGCCCTTCTCCCCGATTGCTCAGTTTGGCCAGGCAGCCAGCTCTAGAAAGAAACTTGGTGGTTCAAAACTTCTTCCATCGACATTTGGCTTCCTATTTTGCACGCCCAATTTTTCAGTTTTTGATTTGTTAAAAAAGTTTGAAATATCCAATAAATGTCATTCCACTTCATGATTGTGTACCACTTGTTGTTGATTCTTCACAAAAAAATACAGTTTTATATCTTTATGTTTGAAGCCTGAAATGTGGCAAAAGGTCGCAAAGTTCAAGGGGGTTGAATACTTTCGCAAAAGGCACTGATATACAGTTGAAGTCAGAAGTTTACACACACTTAGATTGGAGTCAATAAAACTTGTTTTTCAACCACTCCACAAATTTCTTGATAACAAACCATAGTTTTGGCAAGTTGGTTAGGACATCTACTTTGTGCATGACACAAGTCATTTTTACAACAATTGTTTACAGACAGAGTATTTCACTTATAATTCACTGTATCACAATTCCAGTTGGTCAGAAGTTCACATACATTAAGTTGCCTGTGCATTTAAGCCTTTAAACAGCTTGGAAAATTCAATAAAATTCAATAAAATTATGTCATGGCTTCAGAAGCTTCTGATAGGCTAATTGACAACAGTCGAGTCTTTGTACCTGTGGATGTATTTCAAGGTCTACCTTCAAACCCAGTGCCTCTTTGCTTGACATCATGGGAAAATCAAAAGATATCAGCCAAGACCTCAGAAAAATAATTGTTGACCTCCACAAGTCTGGTTTATCCTTGGGAGCATTTTCCAAACACCTAAATGTACCACATTCATCTGTACAAACAATAGTACGCAAGTATAAACACAATGGGACCACGCAGCCGTCACACCACACCATAAAATAAGTCCCATATCGACATAACTTGAATGGCCGCTCAGCAAGGAAGAAGCCACTGCTCCAAAATCGCCATAAAAAAGCCAGACTACAGTTTGCAACTGCACATGAGGACAAAGATCGTACTTTTTGGTGAAATGTCCTCTGGTCTGATGAAACAAAAATAGAACTGTTTGACCATAATGAACATCGTTATGTTTGGAGGAAAAAGGGGAGGCTTGCAAGCCGAAGAACACCATCCCAACCGTGAAGCACGGGGTGACAGCATCATGTTATGGGGGTGCTTTGCTGCAGTGTCTGGTGCACTTCACATAATAGATGGCATCATGAGGAAAGGAAAATTATGTGGATATATTGAAGCAACATCTAAGCCATCAGTCAGTACGTTAAAGCTTGGTCGCAAATGGGTCTTCCAAATGGACAATGACTCCAAGCATAATTCCAAAGTTGTGGCAAAATGGCTTAAAGACAACAAAGTCAAGGTATTGGGGTGGCCATCACAAAGCCCTGACCTCAATCCTAGAGAAAATGTGTTAGGCAGAACTGAAAAAGTGTGTGAGAGCAAGGAGGCCTACAAACCTGACTCATTTACACCAGCACTGTCAGGAGGAATGGGCCAAAATTCACCCAACTTATTGTGGGAAGCTTGTGGAAGGCTACCCAAAATGTTTGACGCAAGTTAAATAATTTAAAGGCAATGCTACCAAATACTAATTGAGTGCATGTAAACTTCTGACCCACTGAGAATGTAATGAAAGAAGTTTAAGCTGAAACAAATAATTCTCTCTACTATTATTCTGACATTTCACATTCTTAAAATAAAGTGGTGATCCTAACTGACCTAAAACAGGGAATTTTTACTCGGATTAATTGCCAGGAATTGTGAAAATTTGAGTTTAAAAGTATTTGGCTAAGGTGTATGTAAACTTCCAACTTCAACTTTATATATATATATATATATATATATATATATATATACTGTTTGGGATAGGGGCAGCATTTTCACATTTGGATAGAAAGCGTGCCCAGAGTAAACTGCCTGCTACTCAGTCCCAGTTGCTAATATATGCATTGTATTTGTAGATTTGGATAGTAGACACTTTGAAGTCTCTAAAACAGTTTGAATTATGTCTGTGAGTATAACAGAACTCATATGGCAGGTGAAAACCTGGGAAAATCCAACCAGGAAGTGGGAAATCTGGCTTATCGAATACAACTCTTGGCCTATCGAATACACAGTGCCTATGGGGTCATATTGCACTTCCTAAGGCATCCGCTAGATGTCAACTGTCTTTAGAACCTTGTTTGATGCTTCTACTGTGAAGGGGAATGGGAGCTGAATAAGTCAGTGGTCTGGCAGAGTGCCATGAATTCGTGACGCACGTTCACATGAGAGTTAGCTTGAGTTTCATTGCATTTCTGAAGACAAGGGAATTCTCCGGTTGGCACATTATTGAAGATTTATGTTAAAAACATCCTAAAGATTGATTCTATACTTCTTTTGACATGTTTCTACAGACTGTAACTGAACTTTTTGACTTTTCGTCTGCTGCTAGTGACCGCACATCATGAATTAGGATTACTGGGCTGAATGCGCTAACAAAAATGAGGTATTTGGACATTTATTGTGGAACTGGGATTCCTGGGAGTGCATTCTGATAAAGATCATCAAAGGTAAGTGAATATTTCTAATGCTATTTCTGACTTCTGTTGACTCCAACATGGAGTATATCTGTTTGGCTTGATTTGTTGTCTGAGCGACATACTCAGATTATTGCATGGTTTGCTTTTTCTGTCCTTTTGAAATCTGACACAGTGGTTGCATTAAGGAGAAGTATATCTTTAATTCTGTGAATAACACTTGTATCTTTTATCAATGTTTATTATGAGTATTTCTGTAAATTTCATGTGGCGCTCTGCAAAATCACTGGATGTTTTGGAAGCAAAACATTACTGAACGTAACGCGCCATGTATTGTGTAACATGATGTCCTATGAGTGTCATCTGATGAAGCTCATCAAACGTTAGTGATACATTTTATATATATATATATATATATATATATATATATATATATATATATATATATATAATATGTATATGCTTTTTGTGAATCCTCTCTTTGGCTGGAAAAATGGCTGTGTGTGTTTTTGTGACTAGGCTCTGATCTAACATAATCATTTGTTGTGCTTTCGCTGTAAAGCCTTTTTGAAATCGGACACGATGTGTAGATTAACAAGAAGTTTATCTTTTTTGGGGTGTATTGCACTTGTTAATGTATGAAAGTTACATATTTCTTCATCCTTTTTGTTTTATTTTACCCTTTTTCTCCCCAATTTTGTGGTATCCAATTATTTAGTAGCTACTATCTTGTCTCATCGCTACAACTCCCATACGGGCTCGGGAGAGACGAAGGTTAAAAGTCATGCGTCCTCCGATACACAACCCAACCAAGCCGCACTGCTTCTTAACACAGCGCATCCAACCCGGAAGCCAGCCGCACCAGTGGTTAGCGCGCACTGCGCCCGGCCCGCCACAGGAGTCGCTGGTGCACGATGAGACAAGGATATCCCTACCGCCAACCCTCCCTAACCCAGACGACGCTAGGCCAATTGTGCGTCGCCCCACGGATGCGGCCGGTTACGACAGAGCCTGGGCACGAACTCAGAGTCTCTGGTGGCACAGCTGGCGCTGCAGTACAGCGCCCTTAACCACTGCGCCACCCAGGAGGCCCGAAAGTGACATATTTCAACAAAAGAAAATGAATTTCGCGCACTGCCTTTCCAGCGGATTGTTGCCGATAGCGGAACCCCTAGCCATAAGAAGTTATATAAGGCTGTAGCGTAAGGTTATATTATATAATGTACATAATATATGTGTATATATATTATATAATGTGTATGTGTTTATATGTGTATATAGGATTAGTCAACAGTTTCGACACCTACTCATTCCCGGTTTCTTCTGGGTTTTTTTTCTACTATTTTCTAAAACAAATGTAATAATAGTGAAGACATCAAAACTATGAAATAACACATGTAGTAACCCAAAAAGTGTTAAACAATTCAAAATATATTTTATATTTGAGGTTCTTCAAAGTAGCCACCCTTTGCCTTAATGACAGCTTTTCCTACACTCTGTGGTCCAACTCATCCCAAACCATCTCAATTGGTTGAGATCGGGAGATTGTGGAGGCCAGGTCATCTGATGCAGCACTCTGGTTAAAATCCCATTTTAGTCCCACTAAGAGCACACCAGATGGGATGGCGTATTGCTGCTTTTTGGTTACTACATGATTCCATATGTGTTATTACACAGTTTTGATGTTTTCACTATTATTGTACAACGTAGAAAATAGTAAAAATACAAACTCTGGAATGAGTAGATGTGTCCAAACTTTTGACTGTTACTATATATATATATATATATATATATTCTAGTATGAACAGTTTTTCATGTTTTAGTATAGAAAATGTACAGAAGTTCTGGTATACCGTGCAACTCTAGTGTTAAATACTTTATAATTTGCCATTCCTAAAATATCAAACTAAATGTACATTTGAATCATTAGTAAACAGAGTCATCTCAGTTTCTGTCTATAATATAATCTATACTTGTTTGACATCAACAAGCTCTCATAGCCTGCAGAATTATACATTTGTCCATAAATATCACATTTGGAAGGTTAAGTTTAGGCATTAATTTCAAATGGTTAAGTTAAGGGTTGAGGTTTGGGATAGGGTTATGAATGGTTAAATTAAGGGTTATGGTTTGGGATAGGGTTAAAATAAACTAAAAACATTACGAGTGCCTAGCACTGGGATTGAACACGCAATTCTCAGAGCCGGAATTCGCGGTTTACGCCCATCCGCCATCCCCGTCCACAAAGCCCATGTAAAACCCAAGCCTACTTGATGGTAATAGCTCTCACCATTGCCCCTAGTGGTGGATTTTGAAGGCATCTCCCGACATCCTGGTGACCTGGACGGACGTCGAATTTGAAGTGGATCTTGAGCGACCTGGCTGGAAATTGACCCCTTGGCGGGAGAGACAATGATTGACAATCAACTAGGCATTTCCCTAATCCCAAAATGCATGGGGATGAACAGCAGATATGAACTACATATTTAATGGCAATTGTGTCTTTTGAATAAACAGTACATTGTAATTTATGGTTCAATCATGACTCTTAACTACCATTTCTCTTTTTACATTTACATTTAAGTCATTTAGCAGACGCTCTTATCCAGAGCGACTTACAAATTGATGCATTCACCTTATGACATCCATCTTTTTTTGGTTAGTAATCAGTAACGGTCATTGGTGATCGCCTATCATGTCTGTGACAATGGACCATTACTGTCCCTCTCCCCCTGTTGGATGATCCCTATGTCAAACACCGTTACCTCTTCCCAAGTTGTGAGAGAGCCAATCTAACAGACTATAAATACCACTCTGCTATGAGACTGATGGAGATCAGACCCATCTCCATCACCTACCTTGGATATCATATTTCACTACCCACCAATTTATCCATCATGGCTGAAAGCATTCAGGGTCTCTATTGTTGTCAGAGATGAGATGAAGGAATGCAGACTGTGGGATTTCAATCTTCAGAAATTACACAGTTTTGAGAGAAAGACAAATGTGTTGGAAGAGAGTGTGCATGCCTGCTGGTGGCACTTATATTTTCACCTACACGACCATTCAAAAGTTTGGGGTCACTTAGAAATGTCCTTGTTTTTGAAAGAGAAGCAAAAAAATGTGTGCATTAAAATAACATCAAATTGATCAGAAATACAGTGTTGACATGGCTAATGTTGTAAATGACTATTGTAGCTGGAAACAGCTGATTTTTAATGGAATATATACATAGGCGTACAGAGGCCCATTATCAGCAACCATCACTCCTGTCTTCCAATTGCACGTTGTGTTAGCTAATCCAAGTTTATCATTATAAAAAGTAAATTGATCATTAGAAAACCCTTTTTGCAATTATGTTAGCACAGCTGAAAACTATTGTGCTGATTAAAGAAGCAATAAAACTGGCCTTCTTTAGACTAGTTGAGTATCTGGAGCATCAGCATTTGTGGTTCGATTACAGGCTCCAAATGGCAGCTTCGTTTAATAGTACCCGCAAAACAACAGTCTCAACGTCAACAGTGAAGAGGCGACTCCGGGATGCTGGCCTCTAGGCAGAGTTCGTCTGTCCAGTGTCTGTGTTCTTTGCCCATCTTAATATCTTTTATTAGCCAGTCTGAGATATGGCTTTTTCTTTGCAACTCTGCCTAGAAAGCCAACATCCCGGAGTCGCCTCTTCACTGTTAATGATGAGACTGGTGTTTTGCGGGTACTATTGAATGGAGCTGCCAGTTGAGGACTTGTGAGGCGTCTGTTTCTCAAACTAGACACTAATGTACTTGTCCTTTTGATCAGTTGTGCACTGGGGCCTCCCACTCCTCTTTCTATTCTTTTTAGAGCCCGTTTGCATTGTTCTGTGAAGGGAGTAGCCTTTTAAAAAGATACACTTGGATTAGCTAACACAACATGCTATTGGAACACAGGAGTGATGGTTGCTGATAATGGGCCTCTATATGCCTATGTAGATATTCCCATAAACAATTGGCCGTTATCAGCTACAATAGACATTTACAACATTAACAATGTCTACACTGTATTTCTGATCAATTTGATGTTATTTTAATGGACAGAACATGTGCTTTTCTTTTAAAAAAACATGAACATTTCTAAGCGACCCCAAACTTTTGAACGGTAGTGTATATGACTGGCAGATCTTGGAACAATCATAGTTTCTTTGTTGAGGCTCCAAGGAATGTATAGTATACTTAGATACTGTATACTGTTGTAAGACTGCATGGCATATTGCTAATATTTGAACCTTATATGAGGCATTGGAACGTTTTGGCCTACAGGACATTATTGAAAATGTTTTGGTGTGTTGCTACCACCATTCTTCCATACATTATAATCATGGATCACAGCAATTATGTTATTTCTCCACCTCCTTGTTCCAGACATTTTCAGTAGGATATTAATTTAAACCAGTTTATTCCAGCAGGAAAATAATCCTGCAGCAAGAGGAAATGTGAATTTTTACACCCCTCAGACCATTATAATTAATGGACTAAAATGGGAATTACAAGCTTTGGAAGCCTTTTTTAAACCAGGACAATTCTCAGCATCAAAAGAGTGATCAAATTTAGATCCTCTGTTCTCACATACCTAATTGGTACGGCACTTGTGACCGTGATGAATTATTGAAAGATACCTGCTTATTATAGCTATTCGTCCAATTCCTACTTTAACTAGCTATAGTTATTCTCCACCATTTACCCAGAGGAATAGTCTTGTTAGTCCCATAAATGGTCTCACGTAAACACCCTGGGCCACTGACTCTTGACACAGTGAATCAGTCGAGCTGGTCTGAGGGGTCTAAAGCTTGTTAATAATAGTGCTCTGTGATGTGACTTCCTTTTAATGACACTCCAGAGTATAGAGTGGAGTGAAGGGTCACGGTGTGTCTGTGTTTGCCAGGATACTGGAACAGGGTGGTGGAAGCTGGTGCACATCAGCAAGCAGATGTATGGCCATTGTGGTGGGTTTGATTGATAGTGGGTGAGGTCAAAGCCTAGACTCCTGGTTCTTGTATAAAAGATGGGGTGACGTGACACTCTTTGTGTGAGAGGTGATGTGGTGTGTTTGTATCTTCCTTGATATGCATTTCCTAAATAAGTATGTTTATTCATTTTTAAAGATAGACTGAAGAGCATGCAGTTGTGTGTGGGTGGGTGCGTGCGTGGCATTTTGGTGGGTGTAGCCTATTTGTGTGTAATAACTGAAAAGAGAAAAGGGTATTAGTTACGCTTGCAGGCTACTCAGTGAAATAAGTTGAGCAGGCCTCACACCTTGCCCCCCTCACTGTTTTGTCACATTAAACTTGACCACGTTAAAGAGTGTGGTCTCCTATTGCAGCCTCTATCTCAGGGATGCAGGATGGGGGATGAGGGGAGGATGTGAGAAGCAACAGGTTAGCCCCCTTATACACGCGTGCGCACACACACTCCAAGGCAGCAAACTGTAACAATGACCAGCCCTGGGAGTTAGATGAGCATTTAAACAGGAATTATTTTAATGACTGTCGACAGGGCCCCGTTGGCCCTGGCTGCTGATTGGTCCTGGCCCCTAGCTGGACTAATGAGTGGGAGCTGCTGTCAGAAAATGTGGCTGCACTAATTTAAGGTGTAATTTGTGAGACAATAGCTTGTTTTTGTTATTGTTATTGCATTAGAAAGGTGATGCTCTCTGGGACTTTGAAGCATCTCTCATCTCTCTCTCGCTCCTCTCTCTCCGTATCTGTATCTGTGAGGACTGATTACTTCAGGCCACACAATATGCCTGTGTGCTACCCAGGTTTCCTGGTTTTTCATGTTTACTGAGTGTCAAAATGTGCATCTTGTGCATGTTAAGACACATTTGTTTTTGTTTTTAATCATTTTATGAACAGCCCAAAATAAGCACTTTCCTGGCCACTTATTTCCTGAACACATTCAAAGCAGCAAATCTGCAGTTCTCTGTGCTATGGTGTCTTTAACTGCAGCAGTTTCCCCAGAATGCAGTTTGTTTTACTGTAACAGCAGCTGAACGCGTGCCACAGTAGATCAGCCGGGCTGATACCAGATGATTTATATGAAATTATGTCTGAATGAGGACGCGGCTAAAGTTGTTAGCGTGTTCATTTCCCATTAAGATAAACGGAGTGTTGCCTCAGCAGCCGCTCCCAGTCCAGCACAGAGCCCCTGAAGATGAGTGAAAGCACTGTACACACATTCATCCACATGCTCGCAGAATTACACATAATGACCGAGACACAAAGCGGCACAGGCAATTGACTTTGTGATCAACACTGGAGCACTGAGTAATCCCTTTCTGTTGCTCAAATCCTCTTGGAGTCATATTTTTGTGTGAAATGTTTGCAGTGGGTGAAGGTGTAGTGTGGTATAATTGTGTGTAATGGGGTGGGGGCTATGGGGACTTATAGTGAAGAGCACAGAGTGGGAAAGGTCCACTGCACTGAGGACTGACAGCATGCCTGGCCCCAGTAATGGGCCACTTTCTAAAACAATTACGTATGCTTGCAGGTCCTGGCTCTGTTTTGCTACTTAATTTCACTTTACTGTCCACAATTGGACAGGCATATGAGCAAGCACTATAACAAGTTGCATTACACGCCATTTCAGTTTCTTGGTTTCCATGCAGTTTTCCCAACGTAAAGAAAACCCTGAATGGAGCTAATAATATGTTTTATCCATGTGCTGGAGGGTGTGTGGGGAACACTTGGGATTTGTCCCACACCATTGCACCCTCTGGCTGTTCTGGTGGGTGTGATACTCTGAGACAAAGCTTATTTAACTTGCATTTGTTGCATTTAATTTACTGCACAAGCTGTTCATTCAGGGGACATTACAACCAGTTCCAAAAACAATGGATATGGCTCTTGTGTCAAAAGTCAATAACTGAGTGGATTTTGTTACATACTGGCCTGATCATTATTGCAGGCCCAGTTCCATAAATTAATTTCCCACCAACAGTATGTAACCTGGCAGTTAAGGGTATTTCTAAATAAAATTAAAGGTGCCGTTTTCAATAAGTAATTTGTCTACTTGAGGCAATATATAAACTGTCACAGCATGAAATCAATTTTCTGCCTTGGATAATTTCAAACAAGGTTTCTAACACATTAGTATAGCAATTAGAGGCCGGGGCTATCGTAGGCTAGTCTCTCTGAGGGCACCATCTCCACTACTGACACTTTCATTCCTCCTTTCTTCTTTCCTCGACCGTCCCTCTAAGAAGGTGACAGGCACGCAGCCTAATCGCCACTGATAATAAATGTATCAACTCTTAAACTCCTGAGCGCTGAATGGGCTTCACCCCAGCCATTGAGCGAGAGCAGATTACTCACGCTTAGTTGGCTCTAGGTAGGCTTTTGCAAGCTTCCCCACCAGGCCTGGGAATCGGCTGCATTGAGGCCCATTCACAGTCCCCTGACACAGAGCATGCTTTTACTGCACACTGTTTTATTATGAAGAAATCCCAGCCTCCCACCCCAGCTTGTCCCTGCTATAGTCTTTCTTCTGCATTAAGAAAGGTTATCCCCTACCTTAATCCATATTGCTATGTGGATTAGAGGGAAGGGGGAGCTGCCCACGACTCAGGATCCCAAACAGAGCCCCTCTGGGACCCTCTCTCTCTCCCTCTTTTTTCCTGCTTTTCCTCCTTTACAACCTACCAATAGGCCTCGCAGAGGATTTGCATCTGAAATGGGGAACCTGGAGCTCCCTTCAATGAAGACATCGGATCAAAGTTCAGCCAGTCAAGGCCTTGCTAAAACGTTAAGGAGGCTGGCTCAACACAAAGGGAACAGATGAGCGGCGACTAAAACACATTGGGATCCCTTATCCAGATTAAGAGTGGATTATACCATCCACAATAAACCCGTTTTATTTGAAATCTCAGAATTTAAAAATTTTAAGAATCCAGCCCTGATGAAATGCCTATACTCTTATGGTCACGATGCTTGATTTTACAATCTAATGTTGGTGTGATAATATCTTGAAGAATAATTCATAATTGATTATGCATTTCAGGTTTTGCATTTCAGGTTTTGTTCCTTCAGAAAGTATTCATACCCCTTGAGTTATTCCACATTTTGTTGTGTTATAGCCTGAATTCAAAATTGATTCAATTGTTTTTTTTCTCTTACCCATCTCTTACATACAATACCCCATAATGACAAAATGAAAAGATGTTCAGGAATTGTTGCACATTTTTGAAAATACATAAATATCTCATTTACATAAGTATTCACACCCCTGAGTCAATACATGTTAAAATCAACTGTGAGTCTTTAATAAGAGCTTTGCACACCTGGATTGTACAATACTTGCTCATAATTCTTTAACAAATTATTCAAGCTCTGTCAAATTGGTTGTTGACAGCCATTTTCAAGTCTTGTCAAAGATTTTCAAGCCCATTTAAGTCAAAACTGCAACTAGGCCACTCAGGAATCTTCAATGTCAACTTGGTAAGCAAATTTGGCCTTCTGTTTTAGGTTATTGTCCTGCTGAAAGGTAAATTTGTCTCCCAGTGTCTGTTGGAAATCAGACAGAACCAGGTTTTCCTCTAAGATTTAGCCTGTGCTTAGCTCTATTCTGTTTCTTCTTATCCTAAAAAAACTCCCTAGTCCTTGCCGATGACAAGCATACCCATAACATGATGCAGACAAACGCAATGCAATAACATTTGTTATTCTGGCTGCAGAGTTCATGACTGTGTAGCCATAGCTCGTTGTCTAGCTAGCAGCAAGCAAGGGATAAGAACGTTGCCAATGTGAGGGGCACAGATTAGTCAAGGTAATTGAGGTAATATGTACATTTAGGTGGAGTATTAATTCGCTTATAGAAAATTTAAATATTTCAATTTTTGGTATATGAGCAGATGTGTGCTTTCATATTCTTTTATTTGGCAACTGTGGTATAAGTGGAATAAACACCTCTGTTCTGTAAAAAATGAAACATGAACTCCGCAAAGGGACTCTGCTCCGCCTCATCCACCTGCGTTGATCATTATTGTTTATCCAGCTTATACAACAGTAAATGAAAACAATACTCAAGCACACATTTACCGGTAGAAAATAATGCTTTTGTTCATATTTAAAAATGTTATAAGCAAATTCATACTTTCTCATCTTTTGGTTGCTAAAGACGTGACCCAATAGTTTGTTTGATTAGTTCTATATTTATGGACTTGACCTATATGTTCTGTTGCCATGTATGCTTGCAAGCTAGCCAACTAACTGTGGCTAACACAGTCACAACCTTTGCAGCCAGAATAACACTAAAGTAGCTGCATTTGTGTTTGTTTAAGCTGTTTTCCAAATGAATAATGATGATTCCCGATTTTTCTGGCAGTGCTAGAAAAGTTTGCGTTCTCTTCAGGACACTTGAAACTGTTAATTGCGAGAAGATCACATTGCATATCAAACACTAAGCTAGAAGCTACCTTAGCTAAACAGTTTGTTGCTAGCAAACCTGCCTATAAGAAATTAATTCAAAGATATCAGCTTCTGAAAACAGCTGGTGAAACTAGAAATGTGGGAGAATTTTACAGCATAGCGCCACTTGCGTCATGACTGCAACAGTAGGGGCCAGAGAAATTCATGTTCGTCACTCACCAGGTTAGCTGATCAGAGGCTTCCAATAAAATAAGTCTCTGCAAAAACAAATCGATGCTGGAAGTTTGTCCTTGTTGAATCTGTGTTTACAATGCATCCAATTTCGGTTTGTGTGGTTGTTGGTTTAGCTTTCTGTAACTTTGTAGCAAGTATGGTCTGCATGTGTAGGTGCATGTTGCATCATGATTTCAAGGTGTCCTGATATCTTTGCCAACTGTCCCGTTATCTTGTTTTAATGCCCATTCTATAATGCCTTTCTAGCCAATCAGAGCCAGTATTCAACAACGCTGTGGTATAAAATATTATATTATGACTATACCAGCTGTACTCTAGTATGTGTGTCTTTCTGGTGCTGTCCAGCTAAATTACAGAACACCACACTTATCTGACAGTGCGAGCCCTGACAGAGGCCCCTCATCAGCCAGACAAAATGACAGCTCATTGACCAGAAATGAATCCTTTAGCTGTTGGCTCTAACACATGGCAATTGCCCCATGTTGATTCCTTGGCTATTAAATTGGGTTATTTTATGATATGGTGTAATTGGTATAAATTGCTCTCCAGGTGATTTGGACCCTGTTGTTTAAATGGGTCCCTTTTTTTCCAGACAATGGAGGCAGCAGAGCCGTGCCTTGCAGTACTGTACCCTGATGGCTCGCCGTCTAATCTTAATTAGCTCACATGTTTGCTCTCATGGATTTTCACATAGCCCAGCTAGCTTGTGTCATTATCTATAGGAAATACACTCAGTGGGAAGGCCATGATATAATATATTACTCACAAAGGCAACTGTTTGAAATGTGTGCTTTTCTCCCCCAGAACACAGAGACCGGAGAAAGAAGTTTGAGCACTTTTCTCCCATTTAATTCAGCACCACGAAGTGATGTTTAGCACAGCAGGCTCAGTGGGCACCATTGTTTGTTTGTCAAAAGCAAAAATGCTTTTCCTTGAAGGGGTCCTCGAGTGTTTGTTTGATGTGATAAGGCCAAGTGTCATTCTAAAGGTGTATTTGTGTCACAAAATGGAGTGTTAAAATTCACTATAATTGATGGCACTGCTGGACGCTAGCTGGGTGCCACAATGAAAACGTAGCCAGCAATTCAACTTACGCTGGAAAGACCTGGTTAAAAATCCGAGAAAGGCCCTCTCCATTCGTCACAACTAAACACAGAGGGAAATGTTAACTTTCTGTGACTATCTATTAGGATGGAATGAATATGACATAGATGTTTTGTATCTGGCGGCTTGCATTTGGCTAGCTGACATTCTGTCTTTACCTGCAGCATAAGCTGAGCCCAGATGTTAGTGGATATATTTGACATTCAACAAATGTCACCTGTCAATAGAATTGAGTGTCTGCTCCAGATAAACTACAGATGTCTGATGTGGATGTGACTCATGATGAGGGGTTCTCATAAGGTCTCTGCTTTGGATATTATTGTCTATTTCATTTACATTTGTGATACTGAATGACAAAATAGTACATTGTTTCTGTGGTTTGAAAAAATGGTATATGAACTAAATGTGAGTGTATGTGTGTGAGTGTATGTGTGCACATTAGGGTGTGTGTGCGACGTGCTTATCCTTGTGTGTGTGGAAAGCGATGGTGGGGGTTGTTCAGGTGTTGAGTGGCCCTCATTAACGGCATGCTCATTATGTGTGATTTAGCGCTGAAACACGGCGGCTGTGTCATCTCTTAACTTCATTAAATCATTAATTCCCCAGAAGTTAACTGAGCCAGGCATAATGAAGCCATCACAGTCTCAGCAGAATTCTCCCATTATTAAGTGTTGGTGCTGAGCAGAGGGAGAGAGAGACTTCCTAGATGATGTCTCAGGCCATTAAATTGATTTGTTAAATGGAGATATCAATACCTAGGATCCCTTTCAGGATAACACTATGGCAGTTTAGGGGACACCTTTACGGTAGCAATGTTATCCCAATGTGACCACTGTCTCAAACATACAGTACCAGGGTTTTTCTTTATTTTACTTTTTTCTACATTGTAGAATAATAGTGAAGACATCAAAACTATGAAATAACGCACATGGAATCATGTAGTAAACAAGAAAGTTATAAAAAAAATGAAGAAGAAAAAATGATTAAATGTAGCCACCCTTTGCCTTGATGACAGCTTTGCACACTCTTGGCATTCTCTCTAATTTAGCAGCACTGCTCCAAAGTGTGATTTAGCAAAGTAACAAAAAAAATAGAAATTTGAGTTTTCTAACTCAGCAGGAGCCCTCTAAATCAATGTGACAGATGGCAAATATTTCCTCTCTATAGCACAAGTGAGAGCATCTTATTCCTCAAATATACCAAGATGGAATAGCAGTCAGACGTCCTTTGTCCTCGTCTTGTTGTGTCCCATATATATATATATTTACATCTTTCTTCGCATATCTTTTATATATTTTATTTTCCAAAAACTCAACTTCAAAACACTCTCCTGCAACCCGCCTCACCAATTTAAAAAAAGTAGTATTTACCTCAAATCTGAAATCCACAATAGAAGCTAGCCAGAAGCTAACCAGAAGCTAGCCAGAAGCTAGCCAGTTTACTGGCTAACGTTAGTATTCAGCAAACCATGGTTTGTGGTCATCAGCTATCCTTTAGCTCGAAAAGCTATCGCCTGTTTTGTACAACGCGACTCAGACCAGAACATACTGGACCTATTTTTCTTTCCATATCCCTGGATTTCAACCGCAAGCTCTGGACATTTACACCTGGATCTCGCAGCTAGCTATCTGCTATCCGTGTGACTATTGGCTTACGTCGATCCCGGAGCAAACATAAATTATTCCGGAGCTAGCCAGCTGAAGAGTTCCATCAGCCACTCCTGGGCTACAATCACCTATCCGGACCTGTTTTACTGCCGATGCGGAGCCCCACCGGACCTTCACGACTGGACTACCTACGTTATCTACCCGAGGGAGTTTTCCAACTGGCCCCTCCGTCGCGACGTTACATGAACGCCCATCTGCGGCCCGCTAATCGTTAGCTGTCTTATTGGCTGCTATCTGAATAGGTCTATCGGTACAATTTTTCTTGGGTCACTATAACTATATCTATTTTGCCAATTGGATCGATCCCCTACCACACGGAACCCCACTAATCTACCGACGGAAACGCACGAGGTGGCTAAAAACAGACCTCTATCCTATGCTAACTTGCTACCGATGGCCCGGCTAGCTGTCTGAATCGCCGTGAACCAAACCAACCTCACTACTCACTGGACCCTTATGATCACTCGGCTAAGCATGCCTCTCCTTAATGTCAATATGCCTTGTCCATTGCTGTTCTGGGTAGTGTTTATTGGCTTATTTCACTGTAGAGCCTCAAGCCTCTACCTTATCCAACCTTTCAGTTCCACCATCCACACATGCAATGACATCACCTGGTTTCAATGATGTTTCTAGAGACAATATCTCTCTCATCATCACTCAATACCTAGGTTTACCTCCACTGTATTCACATCCTACCATACCTTTGTCTGTACATTATACCTTGAAGCTATTTTATTGCCCCCAGAAACCTCCTTTTACTCTCTGTTCCGGACGTTCTAGACGACCAATTCTCATAGCTTTTAGCCATACCCTTATGCTACTCCTCCTCTGTTCCTCTGGTGATGTAGAGGTGAATCCAGGCCCTGCAGTGCCTAGCTCCACTCCTATGCCCCAGGCGCTCTCTTTTGATGACTTCTGTAACTGTAATAGCCTTGGTTTCATGCATGTTAATATTAGAAGCCTCCTCCCCAAGTTTGTTTTATTCACTGCTTTAACACACTCTGCCAACCCGGATGTTCTAGCCGTGTCTGAATCATGGCTTAGGAAGACCATCAAAAATTCTGAAATCTCCATCCCAAACTACAACATTTTCAGACAAGATAGAACGGCCAAAGGGGGCGGTGTTGCAATCTACTGCAAAGATAGCCTGCAGAGTTCTGTCCTACTATCCAGGTCTGTACCCAAACTATTTGAACTTCAACTTTTAAAAATCCACCTCTCTAAAAACAGGTCTCTCACCGTTGCCGCCTGCTATAGACCACCCTCTGCCCCCGGCTGTGCTCTGGACACCATATGTGAACTGATTGCACCCCATCTATCGTCAGAGCTCGTGCTGCTAGGCGACCTAAACTGGAACATGTTTAACACCCCAGCCATCATACAATCTAAGCTTGATACCCTCAATCTCACACAAATGATCAATGAACGTACCAGGTACCACCCCAAAGCCGTAAACATGGGCACCCTCATAGATATCATCCTAACCTATTTGCCCTCTAAATACACCATTGCTGTTTTCAACCAAGATCTCAGCGATCATTGCCTCATTGCCTGCATCCGTAATGGGTCAATGGTCAAACGACCTCCACTCATCACTGTCAAACGCTCCCTGAAACACTTCAGGCCTTTCTAATCGACCTGGCCGGGGTATCCTGGAAGGATATTGATCTCATCCCGTCAGTAGAGGATGCCTGGTTATTTAAAAAAAAATGCCTTCCTCACCATCTTAAATAAACATGCCCCATTCAAGGAATTTAGAACCAGGAACAGATCCAGACCTGACTGCCCTTAACCAACATAAAACATCCTATGGCGTTCTGCATTAGCATCGAACAGCCCCCATGATATGCAACTTTTCAGGGACGCGAGAAACCAATATACACAGGCATTTAGAAAAGCCAAGGCTAGCTTTATCAAGCAGAAATTTGCTTCCTGCAACACAAACTCAAAAAAGTTCTGGAACACTGTAAAGTACATGGAGAATAAGAACACCTCCTCCCAGCTGCCCATTGCACTGAGGCTAGGAAACACTGTCACCACCAATAAATCCATTATAATTGAGAATTTCAATATGTTTTTTTTTACGGCCGGCCATGCTTTCCACCTGGCTACCCCTACCCCGGTCAACAGCACTGCACCCCCCACAGCAACTCGCCCAAGCCTTCCCCATTTCTCCTTCTCCCAAATTCAGTCAGCCGGTGTTCTGAAAGAGCTGCAAAATCTAGACCCCTACAGCTCAGCTGGGCTAGACAATCTGGACCCTTTCTTTCTAAAAAATAATCTGCCGAAATTGTTGCAACCCCTATTACTATCCTGTTCATCCTCTCTTTCGTGTCGTCTGAGATTCCCAAAGATTGGAAAGCAGCTGCGGTCATCCCCCTCTTCAAAGGGGGGGACACTCTTGACCCAAACTGCTACAGACCTATATCTATCCTACCCTGCCTTTCTAAAGTCTTCGAAAGCCAAGTCAACAAACAGATTACCGACCATTTCGAATCCCACTGTACCTTCTCCGCTATGCAATCTGGTTTCAGAGCTGGTCATGGGTGCACCTCAGCCACGCTCAAGGTCTTAAAAGATATCTTAACCGCCATCGATAAGAAACAATACTGTGCAGCCGTATTCATTGACCTGGCCAAGGCTTTCGACTCTGTCAATCACCACATCCTCATCGGCAGACTCGATAGCCTTGGTTTCTCAAATGATTGCCTCGCCTGGTTCACCAACTACTTCTCTGATAGAGTTCACTGTGTCAAATCGGAGGGCCTGTTGTCCGGTCCTTTGGCAGTCTCTATGGGGGTGCCACAGGGTTCAATTCTTGGACCGACTCTCTTCTCTGTATACATCAATGATGTTGCTCTTGTTGCTGGTGAGTCTCTGATCCACCTCTACGCAGACAACACCATTCTGTATCCTTCTGGCCCTTCTTTGGACACTGTGTTAACAACCCTCCAGACAAGCTTAAATGCCACACAACTCTCCTTCCGTGGCCTCCAATTGCTCTTAAATACAAGTAAACATAAATGCATGCTCTTCAAACGATCGCTGCCTGCACCTGCCTGCCCGTTGTCATGATGTTGGCTTGGGGGTAGGTTTATGACAGTCATAAATACCTCTTTCCCCCTTTTTCCTCTCTCTACCCTACTGATGTTACATTTGCAAAACCCTTGGTTAACATATAGATTCTGGGAACATCAGAAGGTGGGGGGAAATTAACTGTATTCTGGTAATCTGACCAATGGAACATATGTGGTGGTACTTATTGAATATGAAGTCAGTTTGGTTGTCATCTGAGACATTCCCATCAATGAAACTCTACAGTGGAAAGTCTACACATCAGAGTTATCGAAGTCACATGGAATTGTTGTTCAATTTAAATGTTTGAATATGAAATTATTTGTGATGGGATGAAATGTGATTTTAGCTTCTAACATGTGAGATTTGGGTTTTCATAAGATAGGTCTCTGCTCAATCAGTGGCCCGACCCTGTGAAGGGACATGAGCTATAAAACTTTTCAAACACGCCTCCCTTCCTCTATAAGCCCTTGACGACAATATAACCTCCTGTTCCGAGAACGTGAGGATGATGGTCCGATGTCAGAATGGTTCAGATAATAACTACAGAACAAAGCCAACATCAGCGTGAGCTTTGGTTGCGAATGGTATGAACTTCGAACTCTTATTCACTACAGAAGTGATACCTCCTAGCCGTTGAGTTAGCAACAGCCGCTGCAAACGAGGGTTAGGAAGGAACAGACAGAGTATCCCGTCTACTACACAACGACGTTACTACAACGTATTCAATTTACCAGCATTGACATTCTTCAAAGGAAGGACTCGGTTGGGCAACACGGCCTTCCATCTACCACCAACCTACCGAAGCGCAATTTATTTGATACTGTATTTATGATAGCACAGCTTCGCCCTTTGTTCCTAATTCTTCCCGCTCTTTCACTCAAACCCAGCCCCTTTTGTGTAACCAGCTGCCATATCTGTTCCGCCCCCTAGGGAGGTTTTCCTTTATGACGTAATTTGTAATCAAGTTCTGATTTAATTATGTGTATGTGTAATTCTGTGTGATTAGTTAGGTATTTAGTAAATAAATAATTAAAACCCAATTTTGTATTGCTGATTCAACTTGTTAGCCAGGGTTCATGCAGATAACTAAGAGTTAAAACTTTCAGATGAGACTGAATTAAGATGAAGATTAATGTTGACTGCTATTGATGTAAAATATTACTAGGTCTTTAACAGTTTATTCGGAAGATAACAGCTCTATAAATATTATTTTGTGGTGCCCGACTCTCTAGTTAATTACATTTACATGATGAGCTCAATCAGGTAATATTAATTACGGAGAAATTATCTTATAGAATAGCATGTCACTTAATCAGGCATAGCCAAAGACATGACACCGTCCAACATCACGACTCTGGATGGTTCTGACTTAGAATATGTGGACAACTACAAATACCTAGATGTCTGGTTAGACTGTAAACTCTTCTTCCAGACTCACATCAAACATCTCAATCCAAAGTTAAATCTAGAATTGCATCCTTCACTCATGCTGCCAAACATACTCTTGTAAAACAGACCATCCTACCGATCCTCGACTTCGGCGATGTCATTTACAAAATAGCCTCCAATACCCTACCTAATTGGATGCAGTCTATCACAGTGCCATCCGTTTTGTCACCAAAGCCCCATATACTACCTACCACAGCGACCTGTACGCTCTCGTTGGCTGGCCCTCGCTTCATACTCGTCGCTAAACCCACTGGCTCCAGGTCATCTACAAGACGCTGCTAAGTAAAGTCCCCCCTTATCTCAGCTCGCTGATCACTATAGCAGCACCCACCTGCACCACACGCTCCAGCAGGTATATCTCTCTGGTCACCCATAAATCCAATTCTTCCTTTGGCCGCCTCTCCTTCCAGTTCTCTGCTGCCATTGACTGGAATGAACTAAAAAAATCTCTGAAACTGAATACACTTATCTCCCTCACTAGCTTTAAGCACCAGCTGTCAGAGCAGCTCACAGATTACTGCATCTGTACATAGCCCATCTATAATTTAGCCCAAACAACTTCCTCTCGCCATACTGTATTTATTTATTTATTTTGCTCCTTTGCACCCCATTATTTATATCTCTACCTTGCACATTCTTCCACTGCAAATCTACCATTCCAGTGTTTTACTTACTATATTGTATTTTTTTTGCCTTTACCCCCCTTATCTCACCTCATTTGCTCACATTGTATATAGACTTGTTATATGTGTCGAACTGCTTTGCTTCATCTTGGCCAGGTCGCAATTGTAAATGAGAATTTGTTCTCAACTTGCCGACCTGGTTAAATAAAGGTTAAATAAATAAATTCCTCTCATACATACTAATTCAGTAAAGTGCTAGTATAATGTATTTGAGAAATAGTCCTTATAAGCCCATTGTTATAATTGTGCTATAGTTTACTAGTTTTATAATATAATAGTGTTATAATATACTAGTGTTTTAATATAGTGGTGTTATAATAGTGTTATAATATAGTGGTGTTATAATAGTGATATAATATAGTAGTGTTATAATAGTGTTATAATAGTGTTATAATATAGTAGTGTTATAATAGTGTTATAATATAGTAGTGTTATAATAGTGTTTTAATATAGTGGTGTTATAATAGTGTTATAATAGTGTCATAATAGTGTTATAATATAGTAGTGTTATAATAGTGTCATAATAGTGTTATAATATAGTAGTGTTATAATAGTGTTATAATATAGTAGCGTTATAATACTGTTATAATATAGTAGTGTTATAATAGTGTTATAATATAGTAGTGTTATAATAGTGTTTTAATATAGTGGTGTTATAATAGTGTTATAATATAGTAGTGTTACAATAGTAATATAATATAGTAGTGTTATAATAGTGTTATAATATAGTGGTGTTATAATAGTGTTATAATATAGTAGTGTTATAATAGTGTTATAATATAGTAGTGTTATAATAGTGTTATAATATAGTGGTGTTATAATAGTGTTATAATATAGTAGTGTTATAATAGTGTTATAATATAGTAGTGTTATAATAGTGTTATAATATAGTAGTGTTATAATAGTGTTATAATATAGTAGTGTTATAATAGTGTTATAATATAGTAGTGTTATAATAGTGTTATAATAAAGTAGTGTTATAATAGTGTTATAATATAGTGGTGGTATAATAGTGTTATAATATAGTAGTGTTATAATAGTGTTATAATAGTGTTATAATATAGTAGTGTTATAATAGTGTTACAATAGTGATATAATATAGTAGTGTTATAATAGTGTTATAATAGTGTTATAATATAGTAGTGTTATAATAGTGTTATAATATAGTAGTGTTATAATAGTGTTATAATATATTAGTGTTACAATAGTGATATAATATAGTGGTGTTATAATAGTGATATAATATAGTGGTGTTATAATAGTGTTATAATATAGTGGTGTTATAATAGTGTTATAATAGTGTTATAATAGTGTCATAATAGTGTTATAATATAGTAGTGTTATAATAGTGTCATAATAGTGTTATAATATAGTAGTGTTATAATAGTGTCATAATAGTGTTATAATATAGTAGTGTTATAATATAGTGGTGTTATAATAGTGTTATAATATAGTAGTGTTATAATAGTGTTATAATATAGTAGTGTTATAATAGTGTTATAATATAGTGGTGTTATAATAGTGTTATAATATAGTAGTGTTATAATAGTGTTATAATATAGTAGTGTTATAATAGTGTTATAATATAGTAGTGTTATAATAGTGTTATAATATAGTAGTGTTATAATAGTGTTATAATATAGTAGTGTTACAATAGTGATATAATATAGTAGTGGTATAATAGTGTTATAATATAGTAGTGTTATAATAGTGTTATAATATAGTGGTGTTATAATAGTGTTATAATAGTGTTATAATAGTGTCATAATAGTGTTATAATAGTGTCATAATAGTGTTATAATAGTGTTATAATAGTGTTATAATAGTGTTATAATAGTGTTATAATATAGTGGTGTCATAATAGTGTTATAATAGTGTTATAATAGTGTCATAATAGTGTTATAATAGTGTTATAATATAGTAGTGTTATAATAGTGTCATAATAGTGTTATAATATAGTAGTGTTATAATAGTGTCATAATAGTGTTATAATATAGTAGTGTTATAATAGTGTTATAATATAGTAGTGTTATAATAGTGTTATGATATAGTAGTGTTATAATAGTGTTATAATAAAGTAGTGTTATAATAGTGTTATAATATAGTAGTGTTATAATAGTGTTATAATATAGTAGTGTTATAATAGTATAATAGTGTTATAATATAGTAGTGTTATAATAGTGTTATAATATAGTAGTGTTATAATAGTGTTATAATATAGTAGTGTTATAATAGTGTTATAATATAGTGGTGTTATAATATAGTGGTGTTATAATAGTGTTATAATATAGTGGTGTTATAATAGTGTTATAATAGTGTCATAATAGTGTTATAATATAGTAGTGTTATAATAGTGTTATAATATAGTAGTGTTATAATAGTGTTATAATATAGTAGTGTTATAATAGTGTTATAATATAGTAGTGTTATAATAGTGTTATAATATAGTGGTGTTATAATAGTGTTATAATATAGTAGTGTTATAATAGTGTTATAATATAGTAGTGTTATAATAGTGTTATAATAGTGTCATAATAGTGTTATAATATAGTAGTGTTATAATAGTGTCATAATAGTGTTATAATATAGTAGTGTTATAATAGTGTTATAATATAGTAGTGTTATAATAGTGTTATAATATAGTAGTGTTATAATAGTGTTATAATAAAGTAGTGTTATAATAGTGTTATAATATAGTAGTGTTATAATAGTGTTATAATATAGTAGTGTTATAATAGTATAATAGTGTTATAATATAGTAGTGTTATAATAGTGTTATAATATAGTAGTGTTATAATAGTGTTATAATATAGTGGTGTTATAATAGTGTTATAATATAGTGGTGTTATAATAGTGTTATAATAGTGTTATAATAGTGTCATAATAGTGTTATAATATAGTAGTGTTATAATAGTGTTATAATATATTAGTGTTACAATAGTGATATAATATAGTGGTGTTATAATAGTGATATAATATAGTGGTGTTATAATAGTGTTATAATATAGTGGTGTTATAATAGTGTTATAATAGTGTTATAATAGTGTTATAATATAGTAGTGTTATAATAGTGTCATAATAGTGTTATAATATAGTAGTGTTATAATATAGTGGTGTTATAATAGTGTTATAATATAGTAGTGTTATAATAGTGTTATAATATAGTAGTGTTATAATAGTGTTATAATATAGTGGTGTTATAATAGTGTTATAATATAGTAGTGTTATAATAGTGTTATAATATAGTAGTGTTATAATAGTGTTATAATATAGTAGTGTTATAATAGTGTTATAATATAGTAGTGTTATAATAGTGTTATAATATAGTAGTGTTACAATAGTGATATAATATAGTAGTGGTATAATAGTGTTATAATATAGTAGTGTTATAATAGTGTTATAATATAGTGGTGTTATAATAGTGTTATAATAGTGTTATAATAGTGTCATAATAGTGTTATAATAGTGTCATAATAGTGTTATAATAGTGTTATAATAGTGTTATAATAGTGTTATAATAGTGTTATAATATAGTGGTGTCATAATAGTGTTATAATAGTGTTATAATAGTGTCATAATAGTGTTATAATAGTGTTATAATATAGTAGTGTTATAATAGTGTCATAATAGTGTTATAATATAGTAGTGTTATAATAGTGTCATAATAGTGTTATAATATAGTAGTGTTATAATAGTGTTATAATATAGTAGTGTTATAATAGTGTTATAATATAGTAGTGTTATAATAGTGTTATAATATAGTAGTGTTATAATAGTGTTATAATATAGTGGTGTTATAATATAGTGGTGTTATAATAGTGTTATAATATAGTGGTGTTATAATAGTGTTATAATAGTGTCATAATAGTGTTATAATATAGTAGTGTTATAATAGTGTTATAATATAGTAGTGTTATAATAGTGTTATAATATAGTAGTGTTATAATAGTGTTATAATATAGTAGTGTTATAATAGTGTTATAATATAGTGGTGTTATAATAGTGTTATAATATAGTAGTGTTATAATAGTGTTATAATATAGTAGTGTTATAATAGTGTTATAATAGTGTCATAATAGTGTTATAATATAGTAGTGTTATAATAGTGTCATAATAGTGTTATAATATAGTAGTGTTATAATAGTGTTATAATATAGTAGTGTTATAATAGTGTTATAATATAGTAGTGTTATAATAGTGTTATAATAAAGTAGTGTTATAATAGTGTTATAATATAGTAGTGTTATAATAGTGTTATAATATAGTAGTGTTATAATAGTATAATAGTGTTATAATATAGTAGTGTTATAATAGTGTTATAATATAGTAGTGTTATAATAGTGTTATAATATAGTGGTGTTATAATAGTGTTATAATATAGTGGTGTTATAATAGTGTTATAATAGTGTTATAATAGTGTCATAATAGTGTTATAATATAGTAGTGTTATAATAGTGTTATAATATAGTGGTGTTATAATAGTGTTATAATATAGTAGTGTTATAATAGTGTTATAATATAGTGGTGTTATAATAGTGTTATAATATAGTAGTGTTATAATAGTGTTATAATATACTAGTGTTATAATAGTGTTATAATATAGTAGTGTTATAATAGTGTTATAATATAGTGGTGTTATAATAGTGTTATAATATAGTAGTGTTACAATAGTGATATAATATAGTAGTGTTATCATAGTGTTATAATAGTGTCATAATAGTGTTATAATATAGTGGTGTTATAATAGTGTTATAATATAGTAGTGTTATAATAGTGTTATAATATAGTAGTGTTATAATAGTGTTATAATATAGTAGTGTTATAATAGTGTTATAATATAGTGGTGTTATAATAGTGTTATAATATAGTGGTGTTATAATAGTGTTATAATAGTGTTATAATAGTGTCATAATAGTGTTATAATATAGTAGTGTTATAATAGTGTTATAATATAGTAGTGTTATAATAGTATAATAGTGTTATAATATAGTAGTGTTATAATAGTGTTATAATATAGTAGTGTTATAATAGTGTTATAATATAGTGGTGTTATAATAGTGTTATAATATAGTGGTGTTATAATAGTGTTATAATAGTGTTATAATAGTGTCATAATAGTGTTATAATATAGTAGTGTTATAATAGTGTTATAATATAGTGGTGTTATAATAGTGTTATAATATAGTAGTGTTATAATAGTGTTATAATATAGTGGTGTTATAATAGTGTTATAATATAGTAGTGTTATAATAGTGTTATAATATACTAGTGTTATAATAGTGTTATAATATAGTAGTGTTATAATAGTGTTATAATATAGTGGTGTTATAATAGTGTTATAATATAGTAGTGTTACAATAGTGATATAATATAGTAGTGTTATCATAGTGTTATAATAGTGTCATAATAGTGTTATAATATAGTGGTGTTATAATAGTGTTATAATATAGTAGTGTTATAATAGTGTTATAATATAGTAGTGTTATCATAGTGTTATAATAGTGTCATAATAGTGTTATAATATAGTAGTGTTATAATAGTGTCATAATAGTGTTATACATGTTTTTACAAAAACAAACAATAATATAAGTTAGCTATAATATAGTAGTGTTATAATAGTGTTATAATAGTGTTATAATATAGTGTTATAATATAGTAGTGTTACAATAGTGATATAATATAGTAGTTTTATAATAGTGTTATAATATAGTAGTGTTATAATATAGTGTTATAATATACTAGTGTTATAATAGTGTTATAATATAATAGTGTTACAATAGTGTTATAATATAATAGTGTTACAATAGTGTTATAATATAGTGTTATAATATAATAGTGTTATAATAGTGTTATAATATAGTAGTGTTATAATAGTGTGTTAATATAGTGGTGTTATAATAGTGTTATAATATAGTGGTGTTATAATAGTGATATAATATAGTAGTGTTATAATAGTGTTATAATAGTGTTATAATATAGTAGTGTTATAATAGTGTTATAATATAGTAGTGTTATAATAGTGTGTTAATATAGTGGTGTTATAATAGTGTTATAATATAGTAGTGTTATAATAGTGTTATAATATAGTAGTGTTATAATAGTGTTATAATATAGTGGTGTTATAATAGTGTTATAATATAGTGGTGTTATAATAGTGTTATAATAGTGTTATAATAGTGTCATAATAGTGTTATAATATAGTAGTGTTATAATAGTGTTATAATATAGTGGTGTTATAATAGTGTTATAATATAGTAGTGTTATAATAGTGTTATAATATAGTGGTGTTATAATAGTGTTATAATATAGTAGTGTTATAATAGTGTTATAATATACTAGTGTTATAATAGTGTTATAATATAGTAGTGTTATAATAGTGTTATAATATAGTGGTGTTATAATAGTGTTATAATATAGTAGTGTTACAATAGTGATATAATATAGTAGTGTTACAATAGTGTTATAATAGTGTTATAATAGTGTTATAATAGTGTCATAATAGTGTTATAATATAGTAGTGTTATAATAGTGTCATAATAGTGTTATACATGTTTTTACAAAAACAAACAATAATATAAGTTAGCTATAATATAGTAGTGTTATAATAGTGTTATAATATAGTAGTGTTACAATAGTGATATAATATAGTAGTTTTATAATAGTGTTATAATATAGTAGTGTTGTAATAGTATAATAGTGTTATAATATAGTAGTGTTATAATAGTGTTATAATATAGTAGTGTTATAATAGTGTTTTAATATAGTGGTGTTATAATAGTGTTATAATATAGTAGTGTTGTAATAGTATAATAGTGTTATAATATAGTAGTGTTATAATAGTGTTATAATATAGTAGTGTTATAATAGTGTTTTAATATAGTGGTGTTATAATAGTGTTATAATATAGTAGTGTTATAATAGTGTCATAATATAGTGGTGTTATAATAGTGTTATAATATAGTAGTGTTATAATAGTGTTATAATATAGTAGTGTTGTAATAGTATAATAGTGTTATAATATAGTAGTGTTATAATAGTGTTATAATATAGTAGTGTTGTAATAGTATAATAGTGTTATAATATAGTAGTGTTATAATAGTGTTATAATATAGTAGTGTTATAATAGTGTTTTAATATAGTGGTGTTATAATAGTGTTATAATATAGTAGTGTTGTAATAGTATAATAGTGTTATAATATAGTAGTGTTATAATAGTGTTATAATATAGTAGTGTTATAATAGTGTTTTAATATAGTGGTGTTATAATAGTGTTATAATATAGTAGTGTTGTAATAGTATAATAGTGTTATAATATAGTAGTGTTATAATAGTGTTATAATATAGTAGTGTTATAATAGTGTTTTAATATAGTGGTGTTATAATAGTGTTATAATATAGTAGTGTTATAATAGTGTCATAATATAGTGGTGTTATAATAGTGTTATAATATAGTAGTGTTATAATAGTGTTATAATATAGTAGTGTTGTAATAGTATAATAGTGTTATAATATAGTAGTGTTATAATAGTGTTATAATATAGTAGTGTTGTAATAGTATAATAGTGTTATAATATAGTAGTGTTATAATAGTGTTATAATATAGTAGTGTTATAATAGTGTTTTAATATAGTGGTGTTATAATAGTGTTATAATATAGTAGTGTTACAATAGTAATATAATATAGTAGTGTTATAATAGTGTCATAATATAGTGGTGTTATAATAGTGTTATAATATAGTAGTGTTATAATAGTGTTATAATATAGTAGTGTTATAATAGTGTTATAATATAGTGGTGTTATAATAGTGTTATAATATAGTAGTGTTATAATAGTGTTATAATAGTGTTATAATATAGTAGTGTTATAATAGTGTTATAATATAGTAGTGTTATAATAGTGTCATAATAGTGTTATAATATAGTAGTGTTATAATAGTGTTATAATATAGTAGTGTTATAATAGTGTTATAATAAAGTAGTGTTATAATAGTGTTATAATATAGTGGTGGTATAATAGTGTTATAATATAGTAGTGTTATAATAGTGTTATAATATAGTAGTGTTATAATAGTGTTATAATAAAGTAGTGTTATAATAGTGTTATAATATAGTAGTGTTATAATAGTGTTACAATAGTGATATAATATAGTAGTGTTATAATAGTGTTATAATAAAGTAGTGTTATAATAGTGTTATAATATAGTGGTGTTATAATAGTGTTATAATATAGTGGTGGTATAATAGTGTTATAATATAGTAGTGTTATAATAGTGTTATAATATAGTAGTGTTATAATAGTGTTACAATAGTGATATAATATAGTAGTGTTACAATAGTGATATAATATAGTAGTGTTATCATAGTGTTATAATAGTGTTATAATAGTGTTATAATATAGTAGTGTTATAATAGTGTTATAATATAGTAGTGTTATAATAGTGTTATAATATAGTAGTGTTACAATAGTGATATAATATAGTGGTGTTACAATAGTGATATAATATAGTGGTGTTATAATAGTGATATAATATAGTAGTGTTATAATAGTGTTATAATATAGTAGTGTTATAATAGTGTTATAATATAGTGGTGTTATAATAGTGTTAAAATAGTGTTATAATATACTAGTGTTATAATAGTGTCATAATAGTGTTATAATAGTGTCATAATAGTGTTATAATATAGTGGTGTTATAATATAATAGTGTTATAATATAGTAGTGTTATAATAGTGTTAAAATAGTGTTATAATATAGTAGTGTTATAATAGTGTTATATAGTGTTATAATATACTAGTGTTATAATAGTGTTATAATATAGTAGTGTTATAATAGTGTTATAATAGTGTTATAATATAGTAGTGATAAAATAGTGTTATAATATAGTAGTGTTATAATAGTGTTATAATACTGTTATAATATAGTAGTGTTATAATAGTGTTAGAATATTGTAGTGTTATAATAGTGTTATAATAGTGTTATGATATACTAGTGTTATAATAGTGTTATAATAGTGTTATAATAGTGTTACTATAGCAATAGTGTTACTAAATATACTTGTTTTATAATAGTGTTATTATATAGTAGTGTTATAATAGTGCTATAATAGTGTTATAATATAGTGTTATAATGTAATAGTGTTATAATAGTGTTATAATAGAGTAGTGTTACAATAGTGCTATAATATACTAGTGTTATAATAGTGCTATAATAGTGTTATAATATAGTGTTATAATGTAATAGTGTTATAATAGTGTTATAATAGAGTAGTGTTATAATAGTGTTATAATATGATAGTGTTATAATAGTTATAATATAGTAGTGTTATAATATACTAGTGTTATAATAGTGTTATATAGTGTTATATTATGCTAGTGTTATAATTGTGTTATAATAAAGTAGTGTTATAATAGTGTTAAAATAGTGTTATAATACTGTTATAATAGTGTTATAATAAAGTAGTGTTATAATAGTGTTATAATATTGTGTTATAATATAGTAATGTCATAATAGTGTTATAATATAGTAGTGTTAAATAGTGTTATGATACTATATTAACAGTTCAAACTAATGAGGGCGAGAGGTTTCTCTGAGGGTCCTCACCTCTTCACCACCACCAACAGACCTCCACTGTTATCTAGTTACTAATGTTGTTTTCTCTGGCCCCAGGGGAGCCTGCCATGCCTGGGCCACCAGGGCCTGCCTGCCTGCCTGCCGACAACAACAGTGAACAAGCTGTTTCAGGCAGCGCACAAGTAAACAACTCGAGCCAAGACAGAGCGCCTGCAATATGTTCTCTCTCATTAGCTTCCCCTTCTCTTTCCCACAGACTAATGTCAGCCCTACAACTCCCCATACACTAGCAGCTAGCCTGTTTCTCTCGTGGCTTATATGCTTCTGTCCAGACATTTTCTTTACCTTTACTAGGTTTGCTTTTGTTGTCTACTACCGAACATGGCCTTCATTATGAACTTTATGTGAAAACATTTCTGGGGAAATTGGTGAGGTATCATCTTTATTTAGGCTGTACCTTTGATACCTTGTAGAAAGCCTCCTTTGTTTGTCCTTTGTGGTGCTGTCTTTTCTGGTTTTGGATGTTGTCTTCCTTTGTTATGTTATTGTTCTATTACTGGGTTAGAGGAGAGCAAAGACCAACTCTGACATGTGTAAAGTGGACTTTGGGTCGAGGACAATGCGTTGAACCTGACAGACAACTCATCTTGTCAGATTTATGGGAGAATTACTTGATGCCACATCATTACTTGGTGATCCTTCCGAATTGTAATAATGTCCCCAGACATTTCTCTATGAAAAGGCTTGAGGACCATCCCATTGAGGGGTTCTCGCTTCTATAGGACAGAGCTGTCTTACAACAACATGAATCCCTTTGCTCCCCCTTCCTGCTTTATAATGAAATGTTGATTGTTCCAAGTTTTGACATGGTATCTGCTCATCAAATAGTAGGAAGATTAAGACATGGAGTTTTCCAAACAAAAAACAAACAAAAAATACATATTGCGTTTCAGTTGAGGGTTAGGGTTAGGGCTGACAATGTTTGCATGAGCTCCATGTGATTCCTCATCTATGGCCTGCAATGTTTGCTGGTGAAATAACAGCCAGCTCTCTGGGGCGTGTGGTGTTTGCAATTTGACCCATTTCAGTGGCTCTGGATCCAGGCATGGTGTGGATGTTTGGAATGGGTTCAGAACCGAGTCCTGTACTGTAGATCCCTCTGGATGAGGAGTAAATTGGTCCTCACCCCTTCCTCTCCCTTTTCCCCAGGGGTTGTCATAGCAACAGGCATGTCATAACAGTTCCCTAAAGTGTCACAAGAAAGATGGTGGTGTTTCGTTTCAAAGCATTACACACACACACGCACACACACGTACACAGACACTGAGACCTTATACCTTTAGCAAGTTAACCAATAAAGAACAAACATTAGAAGGAGAAGGTTATTACCATTAGATGTGTTGGATGTGCGAACTGTCAGCTTCATCTGGCCAAACTGTGAAGAGAGACTGTAGACCTGTCAGACATCTACATTAGGAGGTGACACTATGTCACCTCTGTATTATATGTCACCTCTGTATTATATGTCACCTCTGTATTATATCGTGCGAGGTGACACTATGTCACCTCTGTATTATATCTCACCTCTGTATTATATGATGTGAGTTGACACTATGTCACCTCTGTATTATATGTCACCTCTGTATTATATGTCACCTCTGTATTATATGATGTGAGTTGACACCATGTCACTCTGTATTATATGGTGCGAGGTGACACTATGTCACCTCTGTTTTATATGTCACCTCTGTATTATATGGTGCGAGGTGACACTATGTTACCTCTGTATTATATGGTGCGAGGTGACACTGTGTCACCTCTGCATTATATGTCACCTCTGTATTATATGTCATCTCTGTATTATATGGTGCGACGTGACACTATGTCACCTCTGTATTATATGGTGTGACATGACACTATGTCACCTCTGTATTATATGTCACCTCTGTATTGTATGTCACCTCTGTATTATATGGTGCGAGTTGACACTGTCACCTCTGTATTATATGTCACCTCTGTATTATATGGTGCGAGTTGACACTATGTCACCTCTGTATTATATGTTGCGAGGTGACATCATTTTAGAGAAATGGCAGTACGTCGAACCGGTCCCACAACCGCCATAGTGTCACCTGACAACATATAATACAGAGATGACATAGTGTCACCTCACAACATATAATACAGAGATGACATAGTGTCACCTCGCACCATATAATACAGAGGTGACATAGTGTCACCTCACAACATATAATACAGAGATGACATAGTGTCACCTCGCACCATATAATACACAGGTGACATATAATACAGAGGTGACATGTCAGTGCCACAGAGGTGACACACACCATATAATACAGAGTGAATGGTGTCAACTCGCACCATATAATACAGAGGTGACATATAAAACAGAGGTGACATATAATACAGAGGTGACATAGTGTCACCTCGCACCATATCTGTATTATATGTCACCTCTGTATTATATGTTACGAGGTGACACTATGTCACATCTGTGTTATATGTCACCTCTGTATTATATTTCACCTCTGTGTTACATGGCACCTCTGTATTATATGGTGCGAGGTGACACTATGTCACCTCTGTATTATATGTCACCTCTGTATTATATGTTACGAGGTGACACTATGTCACCTTTGTATTATATGGTGCGAGGTGATACTATGTCACATCTGTATTATGTGGTGCGAGGTGTCACTATGTCACCTCTGTATTATAAGGTGCGAGGTGACACTATGTCACCTCTGTATTATATGGTGCGAGGTGACACTATGTCACCTCTGTATTATATGGTGCGAGGTGACACTATGTCACCTCTGTATTATATGGTGCGAGGTGACACTATGTCACCTCTGTATTATATGGTGCGAGGTGATACTATGTTACCTCTGTATTATATGGTGCGAGGTGTCACTATGTCACCTCTGTATTATAGGGTGCGAGGTGACACTATGTCACATCTGTATTATATGTCACCTCTGTATTATATCGTGCGAGGTGACACTGTCACCTCTGTATTATATGTCACCTCTGTATTATATGGTGCGAGGTGACACTATGTCACCCCTGTATTATATAGTGCGAGTTGACACTATGTCACCTCAGTATTATATGTCACCTCTGTATTATATCGTGCGAGGTGACACTGTCACCTCTGTATTATATGTCACCTCTGTATTATATGGTGCGAGGTGACACTGTGTCATCTCTGTATTATATGTCACCTCTGTATTATATGTCACCTCTGTATTCTATGTCACTTACATTTACATTACATTTAAGTCATTTAGCAGACGCTCTTATCCAGAGCGACTTACAAATTGGTGCATTCGGTTGTGATACAGCCTGGAATCGAACCATGGTCTGTAGTGACACCTCTAGCACTGAGATGCAGTGCCTTAGATTGCTGCGCCACTCAGGAGAGTTTAATAAGGGTGATTTATCTTCACACTTGCAACATTTTTAAACTCGCAATAATTATTATTTATGGGAAACCTCATTATGCTTCTTAGCCTACGTCATTAAAAATTACGCCGATATACCTTCTTAATTCACTCGATAACATTATGGAAAAAAGGTTTACTGGATAAATGTGGGTTTTCAGAAGTCATCGGGCTAGGAATTTTAGCTAGACCTGGCAACCCTGCCAGCATGTTTACACTGATTATATGTCACCTCTGTATTCTCTGTCACCTCTGTATTCTTTATTATATGTCACCTCTGTATTCTATGTCACTTCTTTATTATATGTCACCTCTGTATTCTATGTCACTTCTTTATTATATGTCACCTCTGTATTCTATGTCACTTCTTTATTATATGTCACCTCTGTTTTCTATGTCACTTCTTTATTATATGTCACCTCTCTATTCTATGTCACTTTTTATTACATGTCACCTCTGTATTATATGGTGCGAGGTGACACTATGTCACCTCTGTATTATATGTCACCTCTGTATTATATGTTATGAGGTGACACTATGTCACCTTTGTATTATATGGTGCGAGGTGATACTATGTCACATCTGTATTATGTGGTGCGAGGTGTCACTATGTCACCTCTGTATTATAGGGTGCGAGGTGACACTATGTCACCTCTCATTATATGGTGCGAGTGACACTTATATGGTGCGAGGTGACACTATGTCACCTCTGTATTTTATGGTGCGAGGTGATCACTATGTCACCTCTGTATTTTATGGTGCGAGGTGACACTATGTCACCTCTGTATTATATGGTGTGCGGTGGTGACACTATGTCACCTCTGTATTATATGGTGCGAGGTGACACTATGTCACCTCAGTATTATATGTCACCTCTGTATTATATGGTGCGAGGTGACACTATGTCACATCTGTATTATATGTCACCTCTGTATTATATCGTGCGAGGTGACACTATGTCACCTCAGTATTATATGTCACCTCTGTATTATATGGTGCGAGGTGACACTGTCACCTCTGTATTATATGTCACCTCTGTATTATATTTCACCTGCTGTATTCTGACACTTTATTTATGTCACCCTGTATTCTGTATTATATGGTGCTATGAGGTGTCACAATGTCACCTCTGTATTATATGGTGCGAGGTGACACTGTCACCTCTTTATTATATGGTGCGATGTGACACTTTCACCTCTGTATTCTATGTCACTTCTTTATTATATGTCACCTCTGTATTCTATGTCACTTCTTTATTATATGTCACCTCTGTTTTCTATGTCACTTCTTTATTATATGTCACCTCTCTATTCTATGTCACTTCTTTATTATATGTCACCTCTGTTTTCTATGTCACTTCTTTATTATATGTCACCTCTCTATTCTATGTCACTTTTTTATTATATGTCACCTTTGTATTATATTGTGCCAGGTGACGCTTTGTCTACCAGACTTATTATTTGGCTTTCGACAATGGTTTCGCCACGTAGTACAGTACAGTAGGTGAGACTTTGTCTTCAATGTGTGGAAGTATTGATCGCCCCCCAGGCCTGAGTCGATAGTGGAACCCAACAAAATGTTTCGGCACAGGACATCCAGAGGAGAGGGGGCTGCCAGCCTGCCTTCCAGCCTGTCCCCTTTTGGCTTCCCTCCATCCCTCCGCTGATTTTTTCCATCTTCCTCAGTGCTTTCATCAAGAGCCCTCAGCCGCCGCATACATTTGATGTGCCAAAAATGTGAGCCTTGCTTTTGTAAGTGATCTGACATTTTGAAAGGGAGTCTAGACTGCTTTTTACACTGTCATCATGGCATTGTCTACTGGCTCCTTGACTGAACAATTGTTCCACATTGAGTTTTTATTCAAGTGTGCCAAAAAAAATCCCCAAAACATGCCTGTCATTCTGAAGTGGAAACATCAAATAAGTGGCATTGTAAAACAACAAGCGTAACATTGTTGATAAGACACTGATTAGTTATGTGCAACTGGGTGTACTTGGGCATCTGAAAAACAAATGGAAGAAATGGAAAACAATTGTATGTTTTCTCTGTTATAATGTTTTAAACAGGCAGGTGCAGGGATGTACTAGATCAGGATTCCTCTTATCTTACCGTGCCTAGGATGTCTCGCTTTAGACACATTTTTCCAGCTGGCTCCAAAACACCAGTACATTTCAGAAAGAGTAATACATAAGTTGTTATATAGTTGTAATAAAATAAGTGGTTTAAAGAACAAAGGGGAACGAGGCTGGGGGTGAGGGAAAGGAAAGGGGTGGCGTCCGGCAGTGGTCTGTGGTCCTCTTTTCCCAAGACTCCAGCTGTGCTGTTGTTTAAGAGCCCAATCCCTCCCGCTCTCCCTCACTCTCTCCCAAATCCCTCCATCCTCCCTCCTCCACAAACCCCTCTGTCCTCGTGGGCTGGTGGGATAGTCCTCCCTGTTAAGAGTTAATTGGAGAGGATGGATGGGATGACAGGACAGGAGGGATAAAAAGATGACTGCAAGGCCCTGTAGGTGGACGTGTGGTGACTAAATACCTCTCTGTTTCCCTTTAGCTTATAGTTGTGAAGGAAGAAGGCAAAATAATACATCGTTGGTCATAAGAAAAAAGGTAGTGGCGTGGATCAGAAAACCAGCCAGTATCTGGTGTGACCACCATTTGCCTCATACAGCGTGACAACTCCTTCACATAGAGTTGATCAGGCTGTTGTGGCCTGTAGAATGTTGTCCCACTCCTCTTCAATGGCTGTCTGTAGCTGCTGGATATTGGCCTGAACTGGGACAACATGTCAATCCAGAGCATCCCAAACATGCTCAATGGGTGACATGTCTGGTGACATTGTGTACTGATTCTTGCGATATGGGGCTGTGCATTATCATGCTGAAACATGAGGTGGTGGCAGCGGATTAATGGCACGACAATGGGCCTCAGGATCTCGTCACAGTATCTCTGTGCAAACCGCTCGCCCACACCGCTGACATCTGCCCGGTACAGTTGAAACCAGGATTCATCAGTGAAGAGCACACTTCTCCAGAGTGCCAGTGGCCATCGAATGTGAGCATTGCCCACTGAAGTCGGTTACGGCGCCGAACTGCAGTCAGATCAAGACCCTGGTCAGGATGACAAACATGCATATGAGCTTCCCTGAGACAGTTTGTGCAGAAATTCTTTGATTGTGCAAACCCACAGTTTCATCAGTTGTCCGGGTGGCTGATCTCAGATGATCCCGCAGGTGAAAAAGCCAGATGTGGAGGTCCTAGGCTGGCGTGGTTACACGTGATCTGCTGTTGTGAGGCCGGTTGGACATACTGCCAAATTCTATAAAACAAAGTTGGAGGTGGCATATGTTAGAGAAATTAACATTCAACTCTCTGGCAACAGCTCTGGTGGACATTCCTGCAGTCAGCATGCCAATTGCACACTGCCTCAAACCTTGAGACATCTGTGGCATTGTGTTGTGTGACAAAACTACACATTTTAGAGTGGCCTTTTATTGTCCCCAGCAGAAGGTGCATCTGTGTTATGATCATGCTGTTCAGTTTATTGATATGTCACATCTGACAGGTGGATGTATAATATATTTGAGAGAGATAAGCTTTTAGTGTGTTTGGAACATTTCTGGGATCTTTTATTTCAGCTCATGAAACATGGGACCAACACTTTACATGTTGCATTTATATTTTTGTTCAGTATATAAAATGTATTTGATTCTCCTCGTGAGAGCTAATGACTCTCCTCCAAACATGTCCAAATATGTTACTTTCCATTTTCCATTTGATGTATTTAAATATTTATCACCTACAATAGTAATGCCTTGGTGCCTTTACTAGCAACCAATGTGAATGGAGAACTCAGGGAAAGCACTAATGTGGCAGAGACAATGCAAATTTGGCATGAGAGCAATATATTTTGTTACTGACAATACTCTCATGTTGAATAAAATACTCCCTGATTTAGGCATCAATGTAGTAATGATATCAATTAACTAGAAGGACCTTTTCTATTACCATCAATCTTTCTGCCATTCTGTTTACTGTTAATGCTGTAGTGTATCCAAACATTTGATGGAGTGTGTATGCTCACTTGTTTGCATGTTTATTTGTGTTTGTACACAGTGTAAACTTTTGGTTGAGTGTGGGTTTTCCCTGTGGATGGGGAAGGAGTCATCTGGGAAGGCATATGGATGTCTTGGGAACAACTGTTCTATAGGCAGAAGGCAGGGAACCCTATACTCACCTCTCTCAGACAGCCCAGGAGGACTCACCCACTCACAACAGATGCCCAGTTAGTCTGAGCAGCACCGTCTCTAAAGATCTGTCGGTCTGTCAAATTAGCACATCTTTACGTTTATTGGAGGTGAGGTGGGTAGGAGTGTAGTTGTGTTTTTTCTTTATTTTATGCCAAGTCGAATTTGATGATTTTTCATATTCATCAAAGGCATTGATGTATCCATTGAGATCTTTCATAATGCTGAAATTAAAGATGGGTTAAAACTGCATTTAAGTGGGGTCCAATCTTTCAATCCCAAACATGAATGAATTAAACTGTGTAACTTAAACTTGTGTTGTGTGTGTTGAATTAGTTTCCTTTAACTAAGTCCTGCAGTGAACACAGATAGTGAAAAGTAAAAGATAAAAACCCCTGCAGCTCTAATCCAGCTCTCCCCATGAATGTTTGATCAGCAGCATGCAGCACTATATGCTGAAAACTTCACACAGAGCTGCAAGTGCCACAATTGACCTTAAAGTTGAATAATAACTTGCTCATGAAGCTGCTGGGCTGTAGCCTAGCCAAGCCTGGGCCTCATCTGCACGGCCCTGTGAGAGTAGGTGAGAACAGGGGAACAGCCAATCAAATGGCAGGCCAGCCGCGGGGTCCTGGGCTGGGGCCTTCTGGAGTGGCAGGGTGGATTGGGGTGGGCTGGAAGGGCAGGGTGGGACAGGGTGAGGTTTGAGTGGGCTGGAGGATCTGGGTGGGGCCTGGGCCAGAGCAGCAGCCAGGTTTCACAGAGGAACAGTGGGGGAAAGGAGCTCACTCGTCCTGCTCTGGGAGGTGCTGGGCACTAGCCAACATCCCAGCGTCAACAGTCTGCTTACAGAAGGCACTCCTATGTAGAGTGGGTGAACAAGAAGTATGACTACTAAGCAAAACAGGAGTGACCTTTTTTTAAAGTTACCGACAATTTGACCTCTGGTGTCAGTGATTGTATGACATAGTTACTGGAGTTTGATTTACCTCTATTTATAGCACTAAGCAATTTAAATATGTATGTTGGGGGGGGATACTGTTAGTCTGTTGTCTATTTTTAACATTCATTTTTGCTCTGGTGTTTAGTAATTAGTGTTAATCTTCAATGTTAGGCTATGTTGATTACCACAACAAATCTACTTTTTCCACTTTGCTCCAGCTTTTCTATCATTCATAAAGACAAAACTCCATTACTGGTGTGTATGTAAGTGATCTGAACTACAAGGGACCAGATGCACAGGGAGATTGGTAATTGTATTTCATGCCTCCCTGGTGCAAATTTCCCAAAATACACTAACTGCAATGGACCCAAATCTTCACAGTAACAGTGTTCATGTTTTAAAGTAGGACAAAAAAGAATTGCCATGAAAATTGCATTGGGCCAGGGCAACAAACATGCAATGGGGGGCATGTGAAATATTGAAGAGGAGTTTAATTATTCAGGCCGTCCAGTCATATGTTTACAAAGTGTGTTTTTGTGGGGAGGAGCAAGTGAGAGGCTGGGCCAGCAGGGGGAGCGCGTCCCTACTAGACCCTGACCCCTCCCAGGTCTGATACAGGTCCCTGGCTCCCTGCCCTTGTGGACCCTGGCCCTGGCTCACCTGCCTAGGGTAGGCCCTCTCTCATCTGGACCATAATTGACCTGGCTGCTGTCCCCTTTCATGTCCCTTCCATTGCATGACAGGTCTTGGGGAGGCTCATTGCATGGCAGGTCTAGGGGAGGCCCACTGCATGACAGGTCTAGGGGAGGCCCACTGCATGGCAGGTCTTGGGGAGGCTCATTGCATGGCAGGTCTAGGGGAGGCCCACTGCATGACAGGTCTTGGGGAGGCCCACTGCATGGCAGGTCCCGGGGAGGCCCACTGCATGGCAGGTCTAGGGGAGGCCCACTGCATGACAGGTCTAGGGGAGGCCCACTGCAGTTCATGACTAGGGGGAGGCCCACTGCATGGCAGGTCTAGGGGAGGCCCACTGCAGTTCATGACTAGGGGGAGGCCTAGACCCTTTCTCACCAGGTGGACTGTGGGTGTTCAAAATCTCTCTCTATGTCAAATCAAAAATCAAATCATATTTGTCACATGCGCCAAATACAACAGGTGTAATAGACCTTACAGTGAAATGCTTACTTTTAAATTTTTATAAGAAACTAATAGTTATATTTAACTAGGCAAGTCAGTTAAGAACAAATTATTATTTACAACGACGGCCTACCCCAGCCCAGATGTCGCTGGGCCAATTGTGCGCCGCCCTTTGGGATTCCCAATCATGTGATACAGCCTAGATTTGAACCAGGGACTGTAGTGACACTGCGATGCAGTGCCTTAGACCACTGCGCCACTCAGGAGCCGCCGCGTGGTGGTTTACAAGCCCTTAACCAACAATGCAGTTTTAAGAAAAATGTGAGATCAATACACACCAACACCACCTCAAATTAATCACAGAGCATTCTCACCTAAACTCTCCTCTGCCCTCTCTCCCACTCCACCCTTCCTGAGTGCCCCAGATCTGAGGAGCGATTGGGACTGGACTGCTACCCAGAGAGCAGCGTGAGTTACTTTATTGTGAATTGTGCGATTTACAGACTTCTATTGCACCTAGTCTTTTGCCAAAATGCACTACAGCACAGATGACACTATTATTAGGCGGATGTCTTGTTTTAATGGAACCCACCATGTGGATATCTTTCCCCCCAATTATTCTCCCACCCCAAGTCACATAGTAAGATAATAATAACCTGACATATCCCTGTAGGATGGTTGATATGTTCTATGTTCTGCTTTATTGAGCGTCTACCTGTCTGTGTTTCTCTGGGCAGAGCTGTTATAGCAGAATGTGTAACCAAGTTGAGTGATCCAGTCACCACTATTGAATTATTTAGATCACCAGGGAGACAAGTGCTGTGCTGCACTCCAATACATGATACAAGCATCCAAATGTAGACACAACAAACAATTTCCTTTTTAATATACACTGTATATTATCGACAGTTTAACATATCTTAAAAATGTTAAAACATGTTTTAACATTTTTCGAAATACCGTTAATGATTGGAACAATGACTAGAAATAACCTCCAAAAGAAAACCATTGATTGAGGTTTCAGTTCCAGATCTGCGTTTCTCAGTAGACCCCCTAATCCTCCTCCCTGCCCCCCCACCCCAGCCTTTCTTAACTGAATGGGGGCCGCTCTCGCACACAAAAAAAGTGCATTAGGGCTAAGAGAGGGCTAAGAGGGAAACATGGCAACTGCTCGCATGTTGTCAAGACAGATTAGTGTGACACGACTCAATCAGACATTGGCCTCAGCAGACAGGCTCCAGGGAATTCAGAGGCCACACGAGCCCCGCGCTCGCTCATCCTCTCCCTCCCCAATCCCCAACTCTACTCCACAGTAATTGTCAGCCAATCAATATCTTAATTATAGTGAACAAAAATATAAATGGAACATGCAACTATTTCATTGATTTTACTGAGTTACAGTTCATATGAAGAAATACGTCAATTGAAATAATTTCATTACTCCCAAATCTATGGATTTTGAATCTGAAACATTAAAGAAATGGGCCTCGGCTATTTTTATGCATTCAAATTGCCATCGATAAAATGCAATTGTGTTCGTTGTCCGTAGCTTATGCCTGCCCATACCATTTTGGTATTTGGTATTTTGGTATTTTATTAGGATCCCCATTAGCTGTTGCAAAAGCAGCAGCTACTCTTCATGGGGTTCAACACAAAACATGAAACATAATACAGAATGACATAATACAGAACATCAATAGATAGGAACAGCTCAAAGACAGAACTACATAGATTTTGTAAAAAGGCAAACAGCCTACATATCAATGCATACACACAAAATATCTAGGTCAATTAAGGGAGAGGCTTTGTGCTGTGAGGTGTTGCTTTATCTGATTTTTGAAATAAGGTTTGCTGTTTATTTCAGCAATATGAGATGGAAGTATGTTCCATGTAATTAGGGCTCTATATAATACTGTACGCTTTCTTGAATTTGTTCTGGATTTGGGGACTATGAAAAGACCCCTGGTGGCATGTATGGTGGGATAAGTGTGTGTGTCAGAACTGTGTGTAAATTGACTATGCAAATGTGGGATTTTAAACACATTAATGTTTCAGAATAAATAGAAGAAGTGCTGCAGTCAGTCTCTCCTCAACTCTTAGTCAAGAGAGACTGGCCTGCATAGTATTTATATCAGCCCTCTGTAAAACGTGTCACTCAGTTCTGGGCCAGCTGCAGCTTAACTAGGTCTTTCCTTGCAGCACTGGACCACACAACTGGACAATAATCACGATTAGACAAAACTAGAGCCTGCAGAACTTGCTTGTTGAAGTGTGGTGTCAAAAATGCAGAGCGTCTTTACCGTGGACAGACCGCTCCCCATCTTTACAACCATTGCATCTATATGTTTTGACCATGACAGTTTACAATCTAAAGTAACGGCAAGTAATTTAGTCTCTTCAACTTTTTCAACAGCCACACCATTCATTACCAGATTCAGCTGAGGTCTAGAACTTAAGGAATGATTTGTACCAAATACAATTCTCTTAATTTTAGAGATGTTCAAGACCATTTTTTTACTGGCCACACATTCCAAAACAGACTACAACTCTTTGTTAAGAGTTTCAGTGACTTCATTAGCTGTGGTTGCTGATGCGTATATGGTTGAATCATCAGCATATATGGACACACATGCTTTGTTTAATGCCAGTGTCAGGTCATTGGTAAAAATAGAAAAGGGTAGAGGGCCTAGAGAGCTGCCCTGCGGTACACTTTACATGTTTAACATGAGAGTAGCTTCCATTAAAGAAAACCCTTTGAGTTCTATTAGATAGAAAGCTCAGAATCCACGATATGGCAGAGGTTGAAAAGCCATAAAACATACATTTTTTTCAACAGCAGGTTATGGTCAATATTATCAAAGGCTGCACTGAAATCTACCAGTACAGCTCCCACAATCTTCTTAATTATCAATTTCTTTTAACCAATCATCCGTCATTTGTGTCAGTGCAATACACGTTGAGTGCCCGTCTCTATAAGCATGCTGAAAGTCTGTCGTTAATTTATTTTCCAGAGAAATAGCATTGCATTTGGTCAAACACAATTGTACAGGTCTGCTGTTAGAACCAGTAAAGGCCACATTTACATTTACATTTACATTTACATTTAAGTCCCTTCAGGCCTGAGGACAAAGACTCTTATCCAGACTCAGACTTACAAATTGACAGACATACACCTTATGACAACCAGTGGAACAGCCACTTGCATCTAAATCTTGTTGGGGGAGAGAAGGGGGTTTGAGAAGGATTATACCCTTGTTACCCTATCCTAGGTATTCCTTGAAACTTGGGTTTCAGGTGTCTCCGGAAGGTGGTGATTGACTCCGCTGTCCTGGCGTCGTGAGGGAGTTTGTTCCACCATTGGGGGCCAGAGCAGCCACAGTTTTGACTGGGCTGATCGGGAACTGTAATTCCTCAGTGGTTTTGGAGGTATAGCAGGCCAGATTTGGATGAACGCAGTGCCCTTGTTTGGGTGTAGGGCCTGATCAAAGCCTGGAGGTACTTTTCCAGGTGCCGTTCTTTACAGCTCCGTGGCGAGCACCATGGTCTTGTAGCGGATGCGAGTTTAACTAAGCCAGTGGAGAGAGCGGAGGAGCGGGGTGACGTGAGAGAACTTGGGAAGGTTGAACACCAGACGGGCTCTCTTTCTGGATGAGTTGTATTTAATGGCACAGGCAGGGAGCCCAGCCAACAGCGAGTTGCAGTAATCAAGACGGGAGATGACAAGTGCCTGGATTAGGACCTGCGCCGCTTCCTGTGTGAGGCAGGGTTACTCTGCATGTTGTAGAGCATGAACCTGTTTAACGGGACACCGCCTTGATGTTAGTTGAGAACGTCAGGGTGTTGTCCAGGATCACGCCAAGGTTCTTAGCGCTCTGGGAGGAGGACACAATGGAGTTGTCAATGATGGCGAGATCATTTACCACTTTTGGTAGTGGAATGACTTTGGAACTTCCCTTCAGGCCTGAGGACAAAGACTTTCCTCTAGACTCAGATTAAAAATATGACAGACAATAGTGGTTATAGAGTCAGCTACCATCCTCAGTAGCTTTCCATCTAAGTTGTCAATGCCAGGAGGTTTGTTTATTGATCGATAACAATTGTTGCACCTCTCCCACACTAACTTTACAAAATTCAAACTTGCAATGCATTCTTTCATTATTTGTTTTTTTATGCACGACAACAATTGCTCACTCTTCGTTGTTGGCATTTCCTGCCTAAGTTTGGCCACTTTGCCAATGAAATAATCATTAAAATAATTATCAACATCAAATGGTTTTGTGATGTATAAGCCATCTGATTTTGATGAAAGTTGAATTTGTCTTTCTGCCCATAATTTCCTTTAAAGTGCTCAAGTTTCTTTTCCATCATTCTTTATATCATTGATCTTGGCTTCATAATACAGTTTCTTCTTCTTTTTGTTGAGTTTAGTCACATAATTTCTCAATTTGCAGTAAGTAAGCCAACCAGACTTAATAGCCACTCCTATTGCCCCATCTCTTTCAACCATACATTATTTAAATTCTTCATCAATCTATGGAGCCTTAACAGTTCTAACACTTATTTTCTTAACAGGTGGATTTTTGCATAATTAGAAGAAGAAATGTTCATAAATTCATCAAGTGCAGCGTCTGGATGCGCCTCATTTATCACATCAGACAAACAAATATGTTTAACATCATCCACATAAGAGTCACAGCTAAATCTTTTGTATGATCACTTTTACACTTTTAGGCCCAGCTGTTGGAACTATGACTTCCCTGGATATAGCCACTATATTAATCACTGCATCCAATGGGTATGGATACAGCTTTAGAACAAAGTTTTACAGTATTGGTAAAAATGTGATTGATACATGTGGATGCTTGTTCCTGTAGTGTTTGTAAACACCCTGGTAGGTTGATTAATAACCTGAACCAGATTACAGGCACTGGTTACAGTAAGAAGCTTCCTCTTGAGTGGACAGCTTGATGAAAACCAGTCTAGATTCAGGTTCCCAAGAAAGTAGACCTCTCTATTTACATCACATACACTATCAAGCATTTCACACATATTAGTTAGATACTACTGTTAGCACTTGGTGGCCTATAGCAACACCCCAAAAGAAAATATCTTTAGATGTGCCAAGTGAACCTGCTGACCACAACACTTCAATAACACTTGACACAATATCTTCTCTAAGCATTACAGGAATAAGTCTCTGAATATATACAGAAACACCCACATAAGCATGTATTCAGGACATAAAGTTAATTTCTTAGCCATATTTTTTGCAGTTTTACTTTGTGTGCCATATTCCAAACAGGATGTGCCCAGTGATCCTGCTACCACAACACTTCAATAACACTTGACATAAGAGCTTCTCTAAGTTACAGGGATATGGCTCTGAATATATACAACAAACCTCCCCATAAGCATTTCTGTCTCTTCTATATATGATATATCCTTGTATTGTTACTGCTGTATCATCAAATTAATTATCTAAGTCAGTCTCAGAAATGGCTAAAAAATGTTATCTGATGTTAAAAGTTATTGATATCATTAACCTTATTTTAAGACTACATATATTAATATGGGCTATTTTCAGCCCTTTTCAGTGTAGACATTGGTAGAGATAGACATAATACTAAAAGAGCAAACACAGCAAGATAAAAATAATATACACTACCGTTCAAAATATAGGGGTCACCAGAAATGTTTTTGTCCATTGCAATAACATCAAATTGATCAGAAATACAGTGTAGACATTGTTAATGTTGTAAATGACTAGTGTAGCTGGAAATGGCATATTTTCTATGGAATATCTACATTGACGTACAGAGGCCCATTATCAGCAACCGTCACTCCTGTGTTCCAATGGCACATTGTGTTAGCTAATCCAAGTTTATCATTTTAAAAGGCTAATTTATCATTAGAAAACCATTTTGCAATTATGTTAGCACAGCTGAAAACTGTTGTCCTGATTAAAGAAGCAATAAAACTGGCCTTCTTTAGACGAGTTGAGTATCTGGAGCATCAGCATTGGTGGGTTCGATTACAGACTCAAAACGGCCAGAAACAAAGACTTTCTTCTGAAACTCATCAGTCTATTCTTGTTCTGAAAAATGAAGTCTATTCCATACGAGAAATTGCCAAGAAACTGAAGATCTTGTACAACGTTGTGTACTACTCCCTTCTCAGAGAAGAAATCCATACTGCCCTGCCCACTTCACTGTTGCGCCAAGCAGAGGAAACTGCAGTTCTGAAATACATCAAAAAGTGTGAAGACTTCTGCCTGAAGCCCATACACACCGCAGCATACATGTTGGACCCCAAGTATGCTGGCAAAAGATCAACAAGGCCTATGGTGTCATCTCTACCGTGTCTCGCCACCTTGGCCTGGATGAGGGCAAGTTTCTTGGCAGTCTGGCGAAATACACTTCCAAGCAAGGGCTTTGGGATGGAGATGCAATATGGCAGTTGTGCCAACATCTCATCAGCCACCTGGTGGAAGGGGCTCTTTCCCCTGTTACCTCTATCATCCTCCAAATCCCACCAACATCAGCCGCCTCAGAGCGCAACTGGTCCTTATTTGGGAACACACACACCAAAGCACGCAACAGGCTGACCAATACAAGGGTTGAAAAATTGGTGGCCATCCAGGCAAATTTGAGTCTTTTTGAGCCTGACAATTAGCCATCCTCAACAAGGTTGGAAAGTGACAGTGAAGAATAGGCCTCAGAGTCTGATGTTCAAGAGGTGGACATTGAGGAGGTCCAGGGAGAAGACATGGATGCCTGAGAGGAAGACAACCAAAGCTTCAGTTTCTAGACTTTTTACAGATGTATGTTGAAAAGGTTTTTGGGAGATGCGATGGATCATTGGGAATCATTCAATATTCCCTTTCTTTTGTTGTTCAGTGAAATCATCCCATGTGAAGAGTCAACTCATTTAATTAAAGTTCAATTTGTAACTAAATCGTTTTTTAAAATTTCTATTGGAAGGATTTAATAATTTCCAAATATGTCTACTTATGATAAGGTTAAAGGTTGATGTTTCTGTTTCCATATCATATGGTAAGTATATCCAATGCAAAAACTCATCTACACTTAAATGGTATTAACATTCATTTGCATATATTTCCACATATTCCCATTAATTCCCATATATTCCCATTAATTCCCACGGAAAGTTTCCACCTCTGAATATTCCCCAAAATGTGCAACCCTAGTAGTAATGATATCAAATAACTAGAAGGACATTTTCTATTACCATCAATCTTTCTCCCATTCTGCTTACTGTTAATGCTAACACGGCACATTTTAGAGTGGCCTTTTGCTGTTCCCAGCACAAGGTGCAGCTGTGTAATGACCAACAAAATTGGAGAGTATGGAACATTTCTGGGATATTTTATTTCAGCTTATGAAACATGGGACCAACAATTTACATGTTGAGTTTTATTTTTATTTCAGTGTATCCCATAAAATGTACAGAGGAGTGAGAGATTCATTTTGTGTGTGTGTGTGTGCGTGCGTGCGTGCCTGCGTGTGTGTGTGTGGGTGTGTGAGAGTACAGCTCTCTCTCCCTCACGGCTTAAAGGTTACTTAATGCAGGCAAGATATTTTTAGACAAGGGTTGTTTTTCTCTGTTACCCTTTGCAATTTTCCTGTTTCTAGCAGAAAGGCCCATGCAGCCAGGTTGTGTGAGAAAGAGGGATCTACTGTGGAAATATCACGGCTGGCCCTTCAAGGCTGGCCAATATCCCACTGTTTGTTTACTGCTGGGATGTTATTACAGACAAATGTGATTGTCTAAAATGGCATAAGGAAATGTATAGAGTAAACTTTATTCTGTTTGTTCGATAGTCACATATGGATTTGATTTGTTTTTACCTTGCCTTCACAAATCTGAATTCAATCGATTGTATACCACATCATTTTCATTTGTGAATAGTGTTGAATAATCTCTCCATCATAACATTATTTATGTATCATATTTATAAAGAAATTACTGCTCATACTAAATCAAACTACACAATACAAGTTTTATTTCCAAACAGTGCTAATTCAGGGACAAGCCCTTCTTGATTTAGCATGAGAATTTTGTTGACCTGTGGTCTTGTGAACTCGTCTCTGTTTCCTTTGTGTGTCAGCAGCAGTTGTAGAGGGCTGTATGAAACATGTCAGCCACCATGTCAGATGATATCAGACTGAGGGGACTCAGCGGATGCACAGGGCTGCCAGGACCCAGGGTAACTTTATGTTGTGTGGTCCGAACAGCGTCTCCCATTCCCCCTCCCTTTTCCCCTCGGCCTCTCCCTTCATTCATCTCACACCAACTGCTGCTTTTGCTTTTATAAATGTTCATTCACATTTTGGGACAGGATAGAGTGGAGGTAGGAGACTGTGATTCTCCGGCCGTTCCCCCCGTGTCCTGCATAGGTTGGCCTGCTCTCCCCTTCTCACAACTCTCCACGTGGTTTGTTCCGTTTGCTCTGTATTTTGGTAGCTGCCCACTGGTGCAGTTAATAAAATAAAGAGGACTGAGGCGTGCCCTGGGCAGGGTGCAAGGTGATAGCCAGA
>NW_026279908.1:0-17500 GCF_023373465.1 Oncorhynchus keta | reverse complement strand
TGCTCATGGGATTCCCAAATGAGGGAGCATTGGGACCCTCTTCTTGCATAGACATTAATAGTTATTTTATTCTATTATGTGTGTTTGTATGCCAGCCATAATCAAGACGGTGTCAACCATTCCATCGTCACAGAGATGTTTTGGGATTAAATAAAGGTAATGTTCTGATACTATTCTAATACCAGTCTCAAATGATACAGTAGAATAGCTCAGCCAATCCTCACAGCTCTCCAAAAACGTCCCCCTTCTAAGGAATAAAACCCTGTCTGATCCCATTTCTTCTCAACTTAGGCATCTTAATGAGAGAGATAAAAAAAAGTACCATTTGACTAAATTATTGACTTGAATCTGCAGCAAAGAGGTATAATCCTCAATTGGGCCAATTAGCACAACCCTGGGTTCGCTGTCCAGAGACAGGCGGCTGATTAGACCTGACACCAGTCTAGTTCCCACTGCTGCCATGCCAGGTATGATGGGCCCGCATCAAAGGCCCAGGGCCATCAGCAGGTCAAGGATTGGAGGCCAACTTTGGCCCAGTCGCTAATCTCTCTGCTAAAACCACAGTGTTCTTTGCACAAACCAAGTTTACCACCATACCATCATGTGGTATTAAGGTTTGGGTTGAGGCATGTCAATTGCCTTTAATTTTCTGATTGTTGACCGAAAAGAACACAGAGATATATTTTTTTATGTAAGTTAAAATTGAGGCCTGTGTACTGTGTAGTACCCAACATAAATTGAGATTTGTGTATGTGTGTGTGGAGGGGTTAACCACAGCAATGAAACTGTTCCTCTGTGTTATCAATCTGTAATCAGCTAATGTAGTTTACTCTCTTTATCTACTACTGTCTCATTAATGTGGCCTGTCTGGTTTTGAATTGATCTCCCTGCTTTATCTCAGGTCCTGTTGGGTTGTCACTCATGCCAGGCTGGCTGAGCTTGTCCAAGGAGATAAAGATCCTATTTCCAACTAGACGGACGGACGGAACTAGACGACAGACAGACGGACGGACGAACGGACAGACAGACAGACAGACAGACAGACAGACAGACAGACAGACAGACAGACAGACAGACAGACAGACAGACAGACAGACAGACAGACAGACAGACAGACAGACAGACAGACAGACAGACAGACAGACAGACATACAGACAGACAGACAGACTATTATTACAAATATTCAGGTTGAGGGCATATCAAGCACATCTGGTTTAGGTCACTAGTGTGACTGTGTGTTTGGAGCCACAGCAGTGTGTGATGTTCCGTCTGACATGATTGACAGACTGCAGCTGATCAATGGAAGGTAGCTAGGGGTTGAGCAGGCTAATGGCTGCTGAAGGTGGGAGGCAGTTGTACTGGGTCTCTCACTCATAGCTAGCCAATGAAGAAGTATGAAAGTAGCCCTTAGGGAGTTCGATAGGATACACATTACCAGTCAACATTGAAGAATAATAGTGAAGACATCAAAACTTTTGAAATACCACATATGGAATGATGTAGTAACCAAAAAAGTTTTAAACAAATTTAAATATATTTTAAATTCATCAAAGTAGCCACGCTTTGCCTCGATGACAGCTTTGCACACTCTTGGCATTCTCTCAACCAGCTTCACCTGGAATGCTTTTCCAACAGTCTTGAAGGAGTTCCCACATATGCTGAGCACTTGTTGGCTGCTTTTCCTTCACTCTGAGTTTCAACTCATCGAAAACCATCTAAATTGGGTTGAGGTCTGGTGATTGTGGAGGCCAGGTCATCTGATGCAGCACTCCATCACTCTCCTTCTTGGTCAAATGCAGCTGCACTTGAAACATTTAATATTCTTGAAATGTTCCAGATTGACTCACATTCATGTCTTAATAAGGAAACTGGAGGGTGCGTAATTCAAATAAATATTACGGATTTTAAACATTTATGTACATATAAATGTTTTATATCGACTGAAAGCTTAAATTCTTGTTAATCTAACTGCACTGTCCAATTTACAGCAGCTATTACAGCGAAATCATACCATGTGATTGTTTGAGGATGGCGCCCCACATCAAAATATTTTTCCACCACCACATTCACATGAAATATGAAATATTCACAAAATCTTTGTCTGATTTGTCATCCAAATGGTTCCAGCTATAACATGTAGTGTTGTTTTGTTAGATAAGATCTCCTTTATATCCCAAAAAGTTTTGAGTAAATCAACTAGTTCAACTTGCAGAGAAAGGAATCCGAAAATCTACCTCTAAACTTTGTTTCAACAAGTCAAAAGGAGTTTCTATTTACTCCTCAGGTACCCTAAAATGTAATCAAACTATAATATGTCTTTTGGAAAGAAGTATGTTCAATAGGAAACCGATTTTAGCAGGTGCATAATTTCTTCATGTAAACACAGATTTCAAGACTGTGTACTTCTACTGAAACTGTCATTTCTTATTCGTTTTTGAAGTTACAAGCCTGAAACCTTGAACATAGACTGCTGACACCATGTGGAAGCCATAGGAATTGGGAGCTATTTTACAATATTAGCTTTCTCTTGCATTTCTAAGAGGATGGTCTCTTAAAAACAGGTAGATTTTTGGGGGATTTTCTCCCACCATATCTATTGTGTTATATTCTCCTACATTATGTTAACATTTCTACAAACATCAAAGTGTTTTCTTTCCAATGGTACCAATTATATGCATATCCTGTCTTCAGGGCCTGAGCTACAGGCAGTTTACTTTGGGCACTTCATTCAGGCAGGAAGTGGAGATAAAATGAGCCTAGCCCTAAGAACTTTTTTATTTATTATTATTTATTTTTTTTACCCCTTTTTCTCCCCAATTTCGTGGTATCCAATTGTTTTTAGTAGCTACTATCATGTCTCATCGCTACAACTCCGGTACGGGCTTGCGAGAGACGAAGGTTGAAAGTGATGCGTCCTCCGATACACAACCCAACCAGCCGCACTGCTTCTTAACACAGCGCGCATTCAACCCGGAAGCCAGTCGCACCAATGTGTTGGAGGAAACACTGTGCACCTGGCAACCTTGGTTAGCGCGCACTGTGCCCGGCTCGCCACAGGAGTCGCTGGTGCGCGATGAGACAAGGACATCCCTACCGGCCAAGTCCTCCCTAACCCGGACAACGCTAGGCCAATTGTGAGTCGCCCCACGGACCTCCCGGTCGCGGCCGGTTACGACAGAGCCTGGGCGCGAACCCAGAGTCTCTGATGGCACAGCTGGCGCTGCAGTACAGCGCCCTTAACCACTGCGCCACCCAGGAGGCGGGCCCTAAGAAGTTTTAAAGTAATGATGGATTGTCGTTTCTCTTTGCTTATTTGAGCTGTTCTTGCCATAATATGGTCTTTGACCAAATAGGGTTATCTTCTGTATACCACCCCTACCTTGTCACAACTGATTGGCTCAAACGCATTAAGAAGGAATGAAATTCAACAAATGAACTGTTAACGAGGCACACCTGTTAATTCAAATGCATTCCAGGTGACTACCTCATGAATATGGTTGAGAGAGTGCCAAGAGTGTGCAAAGATGTCATCAAGGCAAAGGGTGGCTACTTTGAAGAATCTCATATAAAATATATTTGGATTTGTTTATCTCTTTTTTTGGTAACTACATGATTCCATATGTGTTATTTCCTAGTTTTGATGTCTTCACTATTATTATACAATGTAGAAAATAGTAAACATAAAGAAAAACTGTGGAATTAATAGGTGTGTCCAAACTTTTGACTGTTACTGTAAGTACAATAGTGCACATCATGTAATTGATATAATCGTTATGTTGATGAGCATATTGAAGTAAACTTGCATCACCACTTTCATATGGCACGACACCAAAACTTGGCGGCCTCGGTACACACAGCCACACATGTTTGCCGTGGACAGACAGACAGGTACAGTAGAGTTCAGATACAGGTTGACGAGGACTCATTACCCAGGAGTCCCTGTAGGCAGTGTTAGGCCTGGGGCTGTGGCTATATCAGTCAGGGAAGGTTAGGTATGAGGTGTAGTGAGGCTGAAGATTAGGCTTCTTTCCTGTCTGTCATTCATTTCACAATGCAGCTGCTCACCCGGGTCACCAAGGGTAAGAATGCAACAGATAGGCAATTATAGAAAACTTAAGTGCTTCTAAGTCCCAACACTTAAGACTAAACACGATGGGGTCGGGGTTAAGACTGAGCTTTAGGATCTGTGTCACATTAACCTGACTTTGTTTAGGAATGTAAATTATTTTCTTACCTGTGCTCGAGGTGCTAGTTTTAGATTAGAGGCTACATAATTAGTAGGACAAGGAGTAATCCTGGTCATGTGACCTAACCTGTGACCAGATCAGGTCATAACAAGTGCCCAGAGTTTTACCTGGTCAGGCCATGTTCTCAGAAAAAAACTCCTGGGCCTTACTATCGTAACAGTACCAAAAGAAATGAAAGGTTTACTAGTGTAGCAGTGTTTTGGCACTCCAACATCCATTCACTCTCTGTCCATAATTTTGGAGCCCTCTCAGTTCGGATTGAAAGCAGATTATGATGGAGCATGACAAGCATAATGCGTTTAACACCTTTTCTTCCTAAATTAAATGTTAAGTGTTTCTAGAGCTCTGCACTTATAACTATCCCTCCCCTTACAACCAATGCGAACAATTCCTAATGTCTGAAGTTCTCCCCCTACAACCCGAGCTGCAGGAGTTTGGGTCGCCAGTTCAGGTTCTTGTCACCTGGAATACTACTCTTCTCTGAGCTGTTTTGTCAAGTGCTGTCACTCCATCCCCACTCATATTGGCTGCAAATTAACCTGAAACATGTTGGCATCAGCCAGCTAGGGAAAAGAGGAGAGGAGAGAGCATAGTGGAGGTAGGTTGGGTTAAGAAAGGGCTTTAGATTGCGTATGTCTCTGAATGTTGAAACTGTATCTCGTACATTTTTCCCCTTAAACAATTCTAGTGCTGAGTGGATGAATGTTGATGGGCCTATTGCGCAGTTTGTTACGCAAAGCATGGCAGGCTGCTATTTTGAGTGGTGCTTAGAGTCAGATGACTGGTTAAGTGATTTCAGGTCATAACTAATTAGAGCCACAGCACATTCGGGAAGGCGTGAATAGGGTAGGAGAGAGCCCTCCTCTTTACCGGGGCCATCTCTTCACCGCTAATGCTTTTAGCCTCTGTGGAGAAGCAGCAATTAAAGAGTGGCAAGTCACCAGCGTGTTCAGACCCTCACCGCTCAAATGGCTGCTGTATTGTTGAGAACAGGTGGCTGTGTGCGTGAGAGGTTGTGTGCCAAGCAGAGAGCCCATAATCTACAGCCTTACCTGAACTACCGGAGCTTTGCTACATCATCTGTGAAGACTCACAAAGAGACTAGATTTGGTCATCGGTTCAATTGAGTGTTCAATAAAAACCCAATCATCTTTTCACACCACAGAGCTTTTAAAGATCCATTGTTCATTCTATACATCTGTTAAGTGCCGATCCCCCTCCCCCAACATCCCAGTTTGCAGCGATTCTTTAAATAATATTAGACATTAATTATAGATGGCCCACCTTTCTGAATTTCTCACCCTGTTGTGTTTCAGTGGAATGCTCGTTCTCAGTGTAGGCCACGACATCTCACGCAAACAGACCCCACACTGCACATTCAGCACAGCAAATTATTTAGAACATACATCAAATAACCATCTATTATGTAGAGGTTTTATTTCAAGTGCCTCTGTGACTGTGCAGTAAAGTGGGGCTGGGGGGCTGGATGGGGGGTGGGATGACTTTATTACATTTCCCTTTCCTGCTAAGTGGATAACTTTCAAGCTGAACCAAAACACCCCACCCACTTAAAACCTGTTTTCACTTCTTTACGTAAGGGCTTTTGCAAGAGATATGCATTGAAAAGCAATGTTTTTCTACTCCCATCCTCTCAACCTTTTTCTAAACATTGATACATTGGTGGAAGTGTGAAACCATCACACTTCAACTACCATGCTTGACTGTTGGTATAAGGTTCTTACTGTCGAATGCAGTGTTTGGTTTTCGCCAGGCTTAATGGGATCCATCTCGTCCAAGATGAACAACTACAGGAAGTGTTTGGTTGGAGTCATTGCAGCTAAAGATGGCATAACCAGTTATTGTGTGTAAGGGGGCAATTACTTTTTCACACAGGAGCATTGGGTGTTGCATAACTTTCTTATTTAAATAAATAAAATAAGTATATCTTTTTTTGTTTTTTGTCATCTCAGGTCACCCTTAATCTGATATTACATTTTGGTTGAAGATCTGATAACATTCAGTATCAAAAATATGCAAAAGTAGAGAAAATCAAAAAGGGAGCAAATACTTTTTCATGGCACTGTATGTTTTAAATGCTACAGAAAAGGTGGTCAAGGAGGTCATATATCACACAGGGTAAAGTTAGCTTGTTCTTATTTAGCATTTTAGAGAGGGATACTATTAAAGAGTAATATTAGCCATCAGAATATACTATAAGCTGTATTTGACCTGAAATAAAACAAAACATTTCACACAATATCAGCCCTCTGATATTGAGCTCTCATTAAAACCTGAGGCTTGAGGATTTTGTTTATCCTTTATTTAACTGGAATGAACTGCAAAAATCACTGAAGCTGGAGACTCATATCTCCCTCACTAACTTTAAGCACCATGTAACGGTCTGAGTGTAGTGGGTGAGTAGTCAGGCGCAGGAAGCAGAGAGTTCAGGGGAGTGCTATTCGAACATAAGCCAACCCTCACGAAAACACAGGGCGTAATGAACAAACAAATGCCCCAAACAGGGGGACTTAAACTGTCCAGAAAAAACCCACAAAATGGGAAAACACAAAACTCATAGACGTGCACACAAGTACACCAAACAGACGGTCACAATAATTAGTCCCGCACAAGGAACCCTGTGGGCCGGCTGACTAATAAAGCCTTACTACTAACTACCTAACTCAAAACAGGTGCACTCAATAAACACATAAGGAGGGGGAGGAAATAATCAGTGGCAGCTAGTAGGCCGGCGACGACGACCGCCGAGCGCCACCCGAATGGGAAGGGGAGTGTCCTTCGGTCGGAGTCGTGACAGTACCCCCCTTGCCGCGTGACTCCCGCAGCGTGTCGACACAGGCCTCGAGGTCGACCCGGAGGATCCTGATGGAGGCGATGGAAATCCCTCAACATTGACGGATCCAAAATGTCCCTGGTGGGTACCCAGCACCTCTCCTCCGGACCGTAGTCCACGAGGTACTGCAGGCCCCTCACCCGGCGTCTCGAGTCCAGAATGGCCCGTATCGTATACGCCGGGGACCCCTCGATGTCCAGAGGGGGAGGAGGGACCTCCAGCACCTCACCGTCCTGTAGGGGACCAGCTACCACCGGCCTGAGGAGAGACACATGAAACGAGGGGTTAATACGATAAAGGGGGAGTTATAATCGATAACACACCTCGTTTATTCTCCTCAGGACTTTGAACGGCCCTACACACTGAGGCCCAAGCTTCCGGCAGGGCACGCGGAGGGGCAGGTTTCGGGTCGAGAGCCAGACCCTGTCCCCTGGTACAAACACGGGGCCTTACTGCGGTGGCGGTCAGCACTCCTTTTCTGCCGTCCACTAGCTGTTGAAGGGATTCCTGGACCCCTCCAGGTCTCTTTGGAGTGCTGCACCCATTCCTCCACCGCAGGAGCCTCAGTCTGGCTCGGATGCCATGGTGCCAGGACCGGCTGGTACCCCAACACACACTGAAAGGGGGACATATTAGTAGAGGAGTGGCGTAATGAGTTCTGGGCCATTTCAGCCCAGGGGATGTATCTCGCCCACTCCCCTGGCCGGTCCTGGCAGTACGACCGCAGAAACCTACCCACCTCCTGGTTTACTCTCTCCACCTGCCCATTACTTTCGGGTGATAACCGGAGGTCAGGCTGACAGAGACCCCAGACGCTCCATGAACGCCCTCCATACTCGGGACGTGAACTGGGGGCCCCGATCAGAAACGATGTCCTCCGGCACCCCGTAGTGCCGGAAGACGTGGGTGAATAATGCCTCCGCAGTCTGTAGGGCTGTTGGGATACCGGGCAACGGGAGGAGACGGCAGGACTTAGAGAACCGATCCACAATCACCAGAACCGTGGTGTTGCCCTGAGACGGGGGAAGGTCGGTCAGGAAATCTACGGATAGATGTGACCATGGCCATTGTGGAACGGGGAGGGGTTGTAACTTCCCTCTAGGAAGGTGCCCAGGAGCCTTACTCTGGGCGCATACCGAACAGGAGGAGACATAAACCTTAACGTCCCTAGCCAAGGTAGGCCACCAATACCTCCCCGAAGGCTCCCCACTGTCCTCCTCACCCCAGGGTGACCCGAGGAGGGTATGACGTGAGCCCACCGAATCAGTTGGTCCCGAACACCAAGCGGCACGTACCTCCGCCCCACCGGACACTGAGGAGGCGCGGGTTCAGCCCGTAACGCCCGCTTGATGTCCGAGTCCACCTCCCATACCACCGGTGCCATCAGCTTTGAGGCCGGAAGGATGGGAGTAGGTTCGGTGGACCTATCCTCCGTGTCGTAAAGGCGGAACAGTGCGTCCGCCTTCACGTTCTGGGACCCCGGTCTATAAGATAAAGTGAACCGGAATCGAGTGAAAAACATGGCCCACCTTGCCTGACGCGGATTCAGTCTCCTAGCTGCCCGAATATACTCCAGATTTTGGTGGTCGGTCCAGATGAGAAAGGGGTGCTTAGCCCCCTCAAGCCAGTGTCTCCACACCTTCAGAGCCCTGACCACCGCTAACAACTCCCGGTCCCCCACAACATAGTTACGCTCCGCTGGGCTGAGCTTACTCGAGAAGAAAGCGCAGGGGCGGAGTTTTGGTGGCGTACCGGAGCGCTGTGATAGCACGGCACCCACCCCAGCCTCGGACGCGTCCACCTCCACTATGAATGCTAGAGAGGGGTCCGGATGCGCCAACACGGGAGCATCCGTGAACAGCGCCTTCAACTTGTTGAAAGCTCTGTCCGCCTCTGCTGACCACCGCAACCGCACCGGGCCCCCCTTCAGCAGTGAGGTAATGGGAGCCGCTACCTGGCCAAAACCCCGGATAAACCTCCGGTAGTAGTTGGCAAAACCCAAAAACCGCTGCACCTCTTTTACCGTGGTCGGAGTCGGCCAATTACGCAGGCCTTACTGCGGTCACCCTCCATCTCCACCCCCGAGGTGGAAATGCGATAACCCAGAAAGGAGACGGCTCGTTTGGAGAACACACACTTCTCAGCCTTGACGTATAGGTCATGCTCCAGCAGTCTACCAAGCACCTTGCGTACCAGAGACACATGCGCGGCGTGAGTGGCTGAGTAGATCAGAATGTCATCGATATAAACAACCACTCCCTGCCCTTGCAAGTCCCTGAGAATATCGTCTACAAAGGATTGAAAAATGTCTGGAGCATTTTTTAACCCATACGGCATGACGCAGTACTCATAGTGGCCCGATGTGGTACTAAATGCGGTTTTCCACTCGTCTCCCTTCCGAGTACGCACCAGGCTATACGCACTCCTGAGATCCAATTTTGTGAAGAACTGCGCTCCCTGAAAGGATTCCACTGCTGTAGCAATGAGAGGTAGTGGGTAGCTGAACCCCACTGTGATGGCATTTAGACCTCTATAATCAATACACGGACGCAATCCTCCCTCCTTTTTCTTCACAAAAAAGAAACTCGAGGAGACGGGTGAAATGGACGACTGAATGTACCCCTGTCCCAGAGACTCCGTGATATATGTCTCCATAGCCAACGTCTCCTCTTGGGACAATGGGTACAAGTGACTCTTGGGAAGCGCAGCGTTACCCTGGAGATCTATCGCACAATCCCTTCCCTGTCGATGTGGTGGTAATTTAGTCGCCTTCTTTATACTAAAAGCGATTGCCAAATCGGCATACTCGGGGGGAATGCACACTGTGGGACCCTGGTCTGGACTTTCCACCGAGGTGGCACCGACGGAAACTCCCAGACACCTTCCAGAACACTTTTCTGACCACCCCTGGAGAACCCCCTGTCTCCACAAAATTTTAGGATTGTTTCGGGCCAGCCAGGGAATCCCTAACACCACTGGAAACGCAGGCGAATCAATAATATAGAGACTGATACGCTCCCTATGATTCCCCTGCGTTACCATGTCCAGTGGAATCGTGGTCTCCCTGACCACCCCTGACCCTAATGGCCGGCTATCTAGGGAGTGCACGGGAAAGGGAGAATCTATTGGCACAAGCGGAACACCTAATTTAATAGCGAGTCCGCGATCCATAAAGTTCCCAGCTGTGCCTGAATCGACTAGCGCCCTATGCTGGGAAGAGGGGGAAAAATTAAGAAAAAAAATCAAGACAAACATGTGACCAACAGGGGGTTCTGGGTGAGTTTGGTGCTGACTCACCTGGGGTGATCGAGAAATGTTCCGCCTGCCATCTCGACTCCCAGACGGACCCCCCCCAGCACCGATCGGCCGTGTGTCCTCTCCGTGTGTGTGTCCACAGTTGGTGCAGAGGGAGCCTCCTCCTCCGGTACCCCTCGGCAAAGCCGCTCCCAACTCCATCGGAACAGGAGTGGAGGTGCTGGGTGGTGGAACACACAGGACCCCCTCTGAACACCCGCGAGCAGCCAGCAGATTGTCCAGTCGGATGGACATGTCCATTAGCTCATCCAAGGAAAGCGCGGTGTTCCGACACGCTAGCTCCCTGCGGACGTCCTCCCGGAGACTACACGGGTAGTGGTCGATAAGGGCCCTGTCGTTCCACCCGGATCCTGCTGCCAAGGTACGGAACTCCAACGCGTAATCCTGGGCGCTCCTCTTCTCCTGCCGGAGATGGAATAGTCGTTCTCCCGCCGCTCGGCCATCTGGAGGGTGGTCAAACACGGCACGGAAGCGGCGAGAAAACTTGGGGTAGTGCTCCTTAGCTGAGTCTGGGCCATTCCAAACTGCGTTTGCCCACTCCAGAACACGACCCGTGAGGCAGGAGATGAGGGCAGTCACCCTCTCCGCTCCCGAGGGAGTGGGTCTGACGGTGGCCAGGTACAGTTCTCGCTGGAGTAAGAACCCCTGGCACCCTGCTGCCGCTCCATCATAGACCCTCGGGAGCGTAAGACGGAGGGTGCTGGAGTCGGGAGATGGGGAATCCTGAGGAGGGGGGCGAAGGTGGAGAGAGGAGACCGCTTCTCTCCCATCGGTCCATTCTCTCCCTCACCAGATCCATCGCCGTTCCGATCCGATGGAGAACGGTGGTGTGATGTAGAACCCTCTCTTCCATCGATGGGAGGGGAGTGGCTGTTGCTCCTGCTGACTCCATTCCTCAGAGGTGCGGGATTCTGTAACGATCTGAGTGTAGTGGGTGAGGAGTCAGGCGCAGGAAGCAGAGAGTTCAGGTGAGTGCTATTTTAATGTACAGAGAAACGGTGAACATAAGCCAACCCTCACGAAAACACAAGGCGTAAAGAACAAACAAATGCCCCAAACAGGGGGACTTAAACTGTCCAGGGAAAACCCACAAAATGGGAAAACACAAAACCCATAGACGTGTACACCAAACAGACGGTCACAATAATTAATCCCGCACAAGGAACCAGGCGGGCCGGCTGACTAATAAAGCCTACTACTAACTACCTAACTCAAAACAGGTGCATTCAATAAACACATAAGGAGGGGGAGGAAATAATCAGTGGCAGCTAGTAGGCCGGCGACGACGAGCGCCGAGCGCCACCTGAACGGGAAGGGGAGTGTCCTTCGGTCGGAGTCGTGACAATAATATTGATAATTTCAAGGTGTCATCCTGAAAGATCACGAGAGAGGATACAAAACACTCAATGCACACAGTCACTAACTCCTAATCCTGCTCCCAGTCTGTTACGTGACTGGTGTGTCAGAGGGTTGGGTACTGTGGCAGTATAAATACACATTTCCACTGTTAAATAATTGTATAATTAATTGTTTTTATTTATTTAACCTTTATTTAACTAGTCAAGTCAGTTAAGAACAAATAATTTACAATGATGGCCTACCCAGTGATAATCCAATGATACAAAAATATGATGTTGTTTGAATGTTGAATAAATTTGTTAAATGTGAAAAAGTTTGTAACTGAGGATGCTGCAACACTCCTAAAGGTGACTGGTTTCACAAATGTGTTATGAATGCCTTAGTTATAGACACTACAAGTAAAGTGTTAACAACATCTATGTATTTTATTATTTATTTCAAAATTGAGCTAGCGTACAGATGTGCTGAAATATTTTGTAACTGTAGTACCTTCTGACAGGTCTCAATGAACTCGTCAATGGTCACCACTCCATCTCGGTTTCTGTCCATTTTCTAAAGAAAGAAGAAAGGGAGGGAGGGGTAAGGGAGAGACAGAAAGGAAGGAAGTAAGGAGAGAGGAAGAGAGCAAGTTTAGTGGGTATCAAAACTTTTTTTGGTGTGTGTATGAACAGTGTTTGCGTGTGTGTGTGTGTTTGTGCGCACAGCGCGGCACGCACCTGGAAGAACTTATCCACATGTTCAGAGGGTGCCTCGTCCCGTACACTGGGGTAGGTGTACCTGCCCATCATATCATAGATGGACTTCATAATAGCCAGCATCTCCTGAGAAAGAGAGTGAGAGTCAGTTTACCGTGATGTATCTAAAACTAGCCAATCATTTAGATATGCAATGTTTCTATAGTAGCCAATCACAAGTACCTCTTTAGTGATGTATCCATCCTTGTTGATGTCATACAGGTTGAAGGCCCAGTTGAGTTTCTCTGTGACTGTCCCTCTCAGAAGAACAGACAGGCCGATCACAAAGTCCTCAAAACGAATAGAGCCATTTCTGTCCATATCAAACGCATTGAACAGGAAATGTGCATAGGTGGTGGCGTCTGTAGGATAGAAGGAGGGAGGGAATGAGAGAGGGGTGAGGAGATGAGGGAGAGGGAAGGGGGAGAGTGTTAGTGGTAGGAAGACATTCAAATAATCAGCAACCATAAGCTTTTCCTGGCATTCTTCATATAAATCTGCCAGAGTCTGTGTACTATTATCATATCCCAGGCACATGGAAACAGAGAGTCAATGGAGATAAAGTAGCACTCTCCTCTCACCTCCTTGGGGAAAGAACTGAGAATAGATGGTCTTGAACGTCTCTTCATCAACCAAACCACTGGGACACTCCTACCAGAGAGAGAGGGGGGAGAGAGGGTGGGGTGTACAGGGAAAAGCCATGTGTCTATTATTATTAAAGTACTTATACTCAAATCTACTCGATCACATTTACTCATCATTCTCATGTAAAACTCCAAACTGCCCAGAAATAGAGATCCAAGCTCAACCTCTAAGATGGCGCCGAAGAGGATGACTGACGTTTTACATGTTCCTAACCAAATGTGCTATTTTTTTTTTTTTTTGCATTGTTTGTAACTTATTTTTTTACTTATTTTGCACATAATGTTGCTGCACTGTCTCTTATGATCGAAAAGCTTCTGGACATCAGAACAGCGATTACTCACCACAAACTGGAAAAAGCTTTTTCCTCTAACGAGTCCGACGAGAAGGATATACTGCTCTCCCGGGAACAGGCCCAAATCCCCGTCATTTGTGTTAAAAAAAGATGGAGGAAAAGAGGACGCAGATTGGGCTGCCGTCTGAGAATCCGTAGGCGAGCGAGTAAACTCACACTGCCTTCAGTTCTACTTGCTAACATACAATCATTGGAAAATAAAATTGATGACCTACAATTACGATTATCCTACCAACAGGGCATTAAGAACTGTAACATCTTATGTTTCACCGAGTCGTGGCTGAACAACGACACGGATAATATAGCTGGCAGGATTTTCCATGCACCGGCAGAACAGAGATGCTACGTCTGGTAAGACTAGAGGTGGGGGTGTGTGTCTTTTTGTCAATAACAGCTGGTGTACAATGTCTAATATTAAAGAAGTCTCGAGGTATCGCTCGTGTGAGGTAGAGTACCTTATGATAAGCTGTAGACCACACTAAGAGAGTTCCCATCTATATTATTTGTAGCCGTCTATTTACCACCACAGACCGATGCTGGCACTAAGACCGCACTCAACCAACTCTATAAGGCCATAAGCAAACAAGAAGCACTAGTGCTCCTAGTGGCCAGGGACTTTAATGCAGGCCCCACAGTGCAGGCCCCACAGTGACCGTATGCACATACCCCAACCAGAAGCCATGGATTACAGGCAACATCTGCATCGAGCTAAAGACCAGAGATTATGCTTTCAAGGAGCGGGACACTAATCTGGACGCTTATAAGAAATCCCGCTATGCCCTCAGATGAACGATCAAACAAGCAAAGAGTCAATACAGGATTAAGATTGAATCCTACTACACCGGCTCTGACGCTCGTCGGATGTGGCAGGGCTTGAAAACTATTACGTACTACAAAGAGAAACCCAGACACGAGCTGCGCAGTAACGGGAGCCTACCAGACGAGCTATAAATGCCTTTTACGCTTGCTACGAGGCAAGCAACACCGAAGCATGCACGAGAGCACCAGCTGTTCTGGATGACTGTGTGCTAAGCCGATGTGAGCAAGGCCTTTAAACAGGTCAACATTCACAAAGCTGCCGGGCCAGATGGATTACTAGGATGTGTACTCAAAGCATGCAGGGACCAACTGGTAAGTGTCTTCACTTACATTTTCAACCTCTCCCTGACTGAGTCTGTAATACCTACATGTTTCAAACAGACCACCATAGTCATTGTGCTCAAGGAAGTGATGGTAACCTGCCTAAATGATTACAGCCCCGTAGCACTAATGTCGGTAGCCATGAAGTGCTTTGAAAGGCTGGTCATGGCTCACATCAACAGCATACTCCCGGATACTCTAGACCACATATGTCAGAGTCAAGGCCCGCGGGCCACATCCGGCCCGCGAGAAGGTTTTTTACGGCCCCTGGGATGACCTTGATTTATTATTAGAACCGGCCCGCAGACCGCAGCAAGCCGGCAGCCCGCAGATCTTTTACACGCACCAATACTACATTTCCCACAATGCAACGGTGACGCACCGAGCAGTAGGCTGCTTCATTTCAATATTTATTGGCACAGCAGTTGTCAGCATCACAGTAAAATTAACTTTCAGATACCCATCAAAAATGGCAAAACGGAAGGTGGACACTGAGAACCGGGGTTTCAAACAAGGTGGGAGTCGGAGTATTTGTTCACGGAGGTAGCTGGAAAACCTGTGTGTCTTCTGTGTGGAGAAAGTGTGGCGGTACTGAAAGAGTATAATCTGAGACGACATTATGAAACGAAACACGCGGACAAAAACAAGAATATGGACATGGAACAAAGGCTACAAAAGGCAGAGGAATTAAAACGAGGCCTCAAATCTCGACAGGCTCTGTTCAAAAAAGCCAAATCACAAGGCCAGGCTGCTGTCAAGGCCAGTTTTATTTTGGCAGAAGAGATCGCTAAATCAGCCCGGCCATTTACGGAGGGGGATTTCATCAAAAACTGCATGATTAAAGTTTGTGACGAAGTTTGCCCAGAAAAAGGCAACTCTTTTTAAATGTGAGTCTGAGCAGAAACACCATTGCCGAGAGAGTAGACCAGTTGTCCATCAATCTAAAAGAGCAGCTTGTGAAAAAGGGAAAAGATTTCATTGCATATTCCTTGGCTGTGGATGAGAGCACCGACATTTCTGACATTGCCCAGTTGTCAATTTTCATCCGCGGAGTGGACTCCAGCCTAAGCGTGACAGAGGAGTTTTTGGCTTTACGTCCTATGCATGGCACAACTACGGGGCATGATTTGTATGAAGAGGTGTCAAGATGTGTAAATGAGATGGAGCTGCCTTGGGAAAACTCGTGGGTTTGACAACCGACGGAGCACCTGCGATGTGTGGACACAGGAGCGGACTGGTGGCGAAGATACGGGAAAAGATGCAAGAGGAAAACGCGACAGGTGAGCTGACAGCTTATCACTGTATCATACACCAGGAAGCGTTGTGCGGTAAAGCCTTGAAAATGGAGCATGTAATGAGCATCATCACGCGCACAGTTAACTTTATCAGAGCCAAAGGTTTGAATCACCGCCAGTTCAAGGCATTTCTGACGGAGTTAGAAACGGAGCATGGTGATTTGCCTTATCACACAGAGGTGCGATGGCTAAGCCAGGGAAAGGTGCTTCAAAGATGTTTCGAGCTTCGTGAGGAGATTTGTCTGTTCTTGGACAGCAAAGGGAAAGACACAACACAACTCCGAGACGAAATGTTTCTGTGTGAAATGGCTTTTCTGTGTGACATTACGAGTCATCTGAATGCAATGAACTTGCAGCTGCAGGGTTGGGATCGTGTCATCTCTGATATGTACAGTACAGTGAAGGCATTTAAAACCAAACTGACTCTGTGGGAGACGAGATGCGGAAAGAAAATTTGAGCCACTTTCCCAGCTGCCAGACCATGAAAGAGAAGCTCTCTACCAGTGCGTTCCCGAGCGCACAGTTGGCTGATAAAATAGGTATGCTTGCCGCTGACTTTCGACGCCGATTTGCTGACTTTGAAGCACAAAAAAGCAGGTTGGAACTGCTCGGTAACCCATTTGCTGTTGACGTGGAAAGCTCACCACCAAACCTCCAAATGGAGTTGATTGACCTCCAATGCAATGATGCACTGAGGGCAAAATATGCGGCAGTGGGTGCTGCGGAGTTCGCCCGTTTCCTCCCCGACACAATGCCCCAGCTGCGCATCCAGGCTGCTCAAACGTTGTCTATGTTTGGCAGCACATACCTGTGTGAACAACTGTTTTCTTTGATGAACTTGAACAAAACATCACACAGAAGTCGACTTACTGCTGAACACCTCCACTCAATTCTGAGGATTTCCTCAGCTCAGAGCCTTACCCCGAACATTGATGAACTTGTGGAAAAGATGGGACACCACCAAGTATCACCTCAACCTCAAACAAGTGAACATTACTGTGCAATCACATATTTAGAGTTTTTACTCAGTTCAAGTTTAAAAGTTAAAGTTTAATATTTGTTTTCACTGCATGTTACTTCTCCTTAAACAAAGTGTTGTTTTTGATTAATAGATTTTTGCACTTTATTTTATTGTATTTCAATCCAATTATATTTTAAAAATATTTCAGTTGAGTGGATGATAGAAAATTGCTATTATTGTTTTTTTCTTTGAAGTAAATTTAGCCCACTTTTGCTAAAATAGAAAATATAGGCTACTGATGGTGCCTTGAATACCGGTTTCTTTCATTTAATGTTCATGTTATGGGGATTTTTATATAAAGGAAATTTGTCTTTTGTGTCTGTTGAAAATTAAAGATTACTGACAGAGCCATAAGAAAATATTGCTTTATTTATCTGATCATATTGGAATATATTTGTTAGGTTTTCAGTAGGTTCAATTAGGTTCACTAGACTATATGCGTCATTTAAAATTTTTCAATGAACATTCGAACAGTCCGGCCCTCGGCTTGTAGCTAAATTTTTTATTTGGCCCTCCGTCCATTTGACTTTGACACCCCTG
>NW_026279907.1:0-2214 GCF_023373465.1 Oncorhynchus keta | reverse complement strand
TGTTATTGGTCACATATTTAACAGATGTTATTGGTCACATATTTAACAGATGTTATTGGTCACATTCACATATTTAACAGATGTTATTGGTCAATTCACATATTTAGCAGATGTTATTGGTCACATTCACATATTTAACAGATGTTATTGGTCACATATTTAACAGATGTTATTGGTCACATTCACATATTTAACAGATGTTATTGGTCACATTCACATATTTATCAGATGTTATTGGCCACATTCACATATTTAACAGATGTTATTGGTCACATTCACATATTTAGAATGTTATGGTCACATTCACATATTTAGCAGATGTTATTGGTCACATATTTAACAGATGTTATTGGTCACATTCACATATTTAGCAGATGTTATTGGTCACATATTTAGCAGATGTTATTGGTCACATTCACATAATTAGCAGATGTTATTGGTCACATATTTAACAGATGTTATTGGTCACATACACATATTTAGCAGATGTTATTGGTCACATTCACATAATTAGCAGATGTTATTGGTCACATACACATATTTAGCAGATGTTATTGCGGGTGTAGTGAAATGATTGTGTTCCTAGTTCCATCAGTGCAGTAGTATATAACAGTGCAGTAGTATCTAACAGGGCAGTAGAATCTAACAGTGCAGTAGTGTCTAACAGTGCAGTAGTATATAACAGTGCAGTAGTATCTAACAGTGCAGTAGTATCTAACAGTGCAGTAGTATCTAACAGTAGTATTTAACAGTGCAGTAGTATCTAACAGTGCAGTAGTATCTAACAGTGCAGTAGTATCTAACAGTAGTATTTATCAGTGCAGTAGTATCTAACAGTGCAGTCAGTATCTAACAGTAGTATTTATACAGTGCAGTAGTATCTAACAGTGCAGTATTATCTAACAGTAGTATCTAACAGTGCAGTAGTATCTAACAGTAGTGCTGTGTTAGTATCTAACAGTGCAGTAGTATCTAACAGTGCAGTAGTATCTAACAGTGCAGTAGTATCTAACAGTGCAGTAGTATCTAACAGTGCAGTAGTATCTAACAGTGCAGTAGTATCTAACAGTGCAGTAGTATCTAACAGTGCAGTAGTATCTAACAGTGCAGTAGTATCTAACAGTGCAGTAGTATCTAACAGTGCAGTAGTATCTAACAGTAGTATTTAACAGTGCAGTAGTATCTAACAGTGCAGTAGTATCTAACAGTAGTATTCTAGGTCAACAGTGCAGTAGTATCTAACAGTGCAGTAGTATCTAACAGTGCAGTAGTATCTAACTAGATGCAGTAGTATTTAACAGTGCAGTAGTATCTAACAGTGCAGTAGTATCTAACAATGCAGTAGTATCTAACAGTAGTATCTAACAGTGCAGTAGTATCTAACAGTGCAGTAGTATCTAACAGTGCAGTAGTATCTAACAGTGCAGTAGTATCTAACAGTGCAGTAGTATCTAACAGTGCAGTAGTATCTAACAGTAGTATTTAACAGTGCAGTAGTATCTAACAGTGCAGTAGTATCTAACAGTGCAGTAGTATCTAACAGTAGTATCTAACAGTGCAGTAGTATCTAACAGTGCAGTAGTATCTAACAGTGCAGTAGTATCTAACAGTGCAGTAGTATCTAACAGTGCAGTAGTATCTAACAGTGCAGTAGTATCTAACAGTGCAGTAGTATCTAACAGTGCAGTAGTATCTAACAGTGCAGTAGTATCTAACAGTGCAGTAGTATCTAACAGTGCAGTAGTATCTAACAGTGCAGTAGTATCTAACAGTGCAGTAGTATCTAACAGTAGTGTTTAACAGTGCAGTAGTATCTAACAGTGCAGTAGTATCTAACAGTAGTATCTAACAGTGCAGTAGTATCTAACAGTGCAGTAGTATCTAACAGTGCAGTAGTATCTAACAGTGCAGTAGTATCTAACAGTGCAGTAGTATCTAACAGTGCAGTAGTATCTAACAGTGCAGTAGTATCTAACAGTGCAGTAGTATCTCAACAGTGCGTAGTATCTAACAGTAGTATCTAACAGTGCAGTAGTATCTAACTAGATGCATGTAGTATCTAACAGTAGTATCTAACAGTGCAGTAGTATCTAACAGTGCGGTAGTTGTCTAACAGTGCAGTAGTATCACTAACAGTGCAGTAGTATCTAACAGTGCAGTAGTATCTAACAGTGCAGTAGTATCTAACAGCAGTAGTATCTAACGTGCAGTAGT
>NW_026279906.1:0-728 GCF_023373465.1 Oncorhynchus keta | reverse complement strand
CAGGTAGAGGACTAGACCAGGTTAATTCCCAACCTGAACACAGGTAGAGGACTAGACCAGGTTAATTCCCAAACCTGAACACAGGTAGAGGACTAGACCAGGTTAATTCCCAACCTGAACACAGGTAGAGGACTAGACCAGGTTAATTCCCAACCTGAACACAGGTAGAGGACTAGACCAGGTTAATTCCCAACCTGAACACAGGTAGAGGACTAGACCAGGTTAATTCCCAACCCTGAACACAGGTAGAGGACTAGACCAGGCTAATTCCCAACCTGAACACAGGTAGAGGACTAGACCAGGTTAATTCCCAACCTGAACACAGGTAGAGTGACTAGACCAGGTTAATTCCCAACCTGAACACAGGTAGAGGACTAGACCAGGTTAATTCCCAACCTGAACACAGGTAGAGGACTAGACCAGGTTAATTCCCAACCTGAACACAGGTAGAGGACTAGACCAGGTTAATTCCCAACCTGAACACAGGTAGAGGACTAGACCAGGTTAATTCCCAACCTGAACACAGGTAGAGGACTAGACCAGGTTAATTCCCAACCTGAACACAGGTAGAGGACTAGACCAGGTTAATTCCCAACCTGAACACAGGTAGAGGACTAGACCAGGTTAATTCCCAACCTGAACACAGGTAGAGGACTAGACCAGGTTAATTCCCAACCTGAACACAGGTAGAGGACTAGACCAGGTTAATTCCCAACCTGAACACAGGT
>NW_026279905.1:0-8626 GCF_023373465.1 Oncorhynchus keta | reverse complement strand
CACAGTAGATCTAGCTGGTCTGTCATAATATAATAGAGACTGTAGATCTAGCTGGTCTGTCATATTATAATAGAGACAGTAGATGTCGCTGGTCTGTCATAATATAATAGAGACAGTAGATCTAGCTGGTCTGTCATATTATAATGGAGACAGTAGATCGAGCTGGTCTTTCATGTTATAATAGAGACAGTAGATTTAGCTGGTCTGTCATATTATAATGGACACAGTAGATGTCGCTGGTCTGTCATAATATAATAGAGACAGTAGATCTAGCTGGTCTGTCATATTATAATGGAGACAGTAGATCTAGCTGGTCTGTCATATTATAATAGAGACAGTACATCTAGCTGGTCTGTCATAATAGAATAGAGACAGTAGATCTAGCTGTTCTGTCATAATATGAGACAGTAGATCTAGCTGGTCTTTCATATTATAATAGAGACAATAGATCTACCTGGTCTGTCATAATATAATAGATACAGTAGATCTACCTGGTCTGTCATAGAATAATAGAGACAGTAGATCTAGCTGGTCTGTCATATTATAATAGAGACAGTAGATCTAGCTGGTCTGTCATAATATAATAGAGACAGTATATATAGCTAGTCTGTGAAATTATAATAGAGACAGTAGATCTAGCTGGTCTGTCATAATATAGCAGAGACAGTAGATCTAGCTGACTGTCATAAAATAATAGAGACAGTAGATCTAGCTGGTCTGTCATAATATAGCAGAGACAGTAGATCTAGCTGATCTGTCATAAAATAATAGAGACAGTAGATCTAGCTGGTCTATCATATTATAATGGACACAGTAGACTAGCTGGTCTGTCATAATATAATAGAGACAGTAGATCTAGCTGGTCTATCATATTATAATGGACACAGTAGATCTAGCTGGTCTGTCATAATATAATAGAGACAGTATATCTATCTGGTCTGTCAAATTATGGGTTGCACAGTAGATCTAGCTGGTCTGTCATAATATAGCAGAGACAGTAGATCTACCTGGTCTGTCATAAAATAATAGAGACAGTAGATCGAGCTTGTCTGTCATAATATGAGAGACAGTAGATCTAGCTGATCTGTCATAAATAATAGAGACAGTAGATTGAGCTGTTCTTTCATGTTATAATAGAAACAGTAGATCTACCTGGTCTGTCATAATATAATAGAGACAGTAGATCTAGCTGTTCTGTCATAATATGAGACAGTATATCTAGCTGGTCTGTCATATTATAATAGAGACAGTAGATCTAGCTGGTCTGTCATATTATAATAGAGACAGTACATCTACCTGGTCTGTCATAATAGAATAGAGACAGTAGATCTAGCTGTTCTGTCATAATATGAGACAGTAGATCTCGCTGGTCTTTCATATTATAATAGAGACAGTAGATCTTGCTGGTCTGTCATAATATAGTAGAGACAGTAGATCTAGCTGGTCTGTCATAATAGAATAGAGATAGTAGATCGAGCTGGTCTGTCATATTATAATACAGACAGTTGATCTCGCTGGTCTGTCATATTATAATGGACACAGTAGATGTCGCTGGTCTGTCATAATATAATAGAGACAGTAGATCTAGCTGGTCTGTCATATTATAATGGAGACAGTAGATCTAGCTGGTCTGTCATATTATAATAGAGACAGTACATCTAGCTGGTCTGTCATAATAGAATAGAGACAGTAGATCTAGCTGTTCTGTCATAATATGAGACAGTAGATCTAGCTGGTCTTTCATATTATAATAGAGACAATAGATCTACCTGGTCTGTCATAATATAATAGATACAGTAGATCTACCTGGTCTGTCATAGAATAATAGAGACAGTAGATCTAGCTGGTCTGTCATATTATAATAGAGACAGTAGATCTAGCTGGTCTGTCATAATATAATAGAGACAGTATATCTAGCTGGTCTGGGAAATTATAATAGAGACAGTAGATCTAGCTGGTCTGTCATAATATAGCAGAGACAGTAGATCTGGCTGATCTGTCATAAAATAATAGAGACAGTAGATCTAGCTGGTCTATCAAATTATAATGGACACAGTAGATCTAGCTGGTCTGTCATAATATAATAGAGACTGTAGATCTAGCTGGTCTGTCATATTATAATAGAGACAGTAGATGTCGCTGGTCTGTCATAATATAATAGAGACAGTAGATCTAGCTGGTCTGTCATATTATAATGGAGACAGTAGATCGAGCTGGTCTTTCATGTTATAATAGAAACAGTAGATATAGCTGGTCTGTCATAATATAATAGAGACAGTATATCTAGCTGGTCTTTCATGTTATAATAGAAACAGTAGATCGAGCTGGTCTGTCATAATATAATAGAGACAGTAGATCTAGCTGTTCTGTCATAATATGAGACAGTAGATCTCACTGGTCTTTCATATTATAATAGAGACAGTAGATCTTGCTGGTCTGTCATAATATAGTAGAGACAGTAGATCTAGCTGGTCTGTCATAATAGAATAGAGATAGTAGATCTAGCTGGTATGTCACATTATAATAGAGACAGTAGATCGAGCTGGTCTGTCATATTATAATACAGACAGTTGATCTCGCTGGTCTGTCATATTATAATAGAGACAGTAGATCTAGCTGGTCTGTCATAATATAATAGAGACAGTAGATTTAGCTGGTCTGTCATATTATAATGGACACAGTAGATGTCGCTGGTCTGTCATAATATAATAGAGACAGTAGATCTAGCTGGTCTGTCATATTATAATGGAGACAGTAGATCGAGCTGGTCTTTCATGTTATAATTGAAACAGTAGATCTAGCTGGTCTGTCATAATATAGGAGACAGTATATCTAGCTGGTCTGTCATAATATAATAGAGACAGTATATCTAGCTGGTCTGTCATAATATAGCAGAGACAGTAGATCTAGCTGATCTGTCATAAAATAATAGAGACAGTAGATCTAGCTGGTCTATCATAGTATAATGGACACAGTAGATCTAGCTGGTCTGTCATAATATAATAGAGACTGTAGATCTAGCTGGTCGGTCATATTATAATAGAGACAATACATCTAGCTGGTCTGTCATAATATAATAGAGACAGTAGATCTAGCTGGTCTGTCATATTATAATGGAGACAGTAGATCGAGCTGGTCTTTCATGTTATAATAGAAACAGTAGATCTAGCTGGTCTGTCATAATATAATAGAGACTGTAGATCTAGCTGGTCTGTCATATTATAATAGAGACAGTAGATGTCGCTGGTCTGTCATAATATAATAGAGACAGTAGATCGAGCTGGTCTGTCATAATATGATAGAGACAGTAGATCTAGCTGATCTGTCATAAAATAATAGAGACAGTAGATCGAGCTGTTCTGTCATAATATGAGACAGTATATCTAGCTGGTCTGTCATATTATAATAGAGACAGTAGATCTAGCTGGTCTGTCATATTATAATAGAGACAGTACATCTACCTGGTCTGTCATAATAGAATAGAGACAGTAGATCTAGCTGTTCTGTCATAATATGAGACAGTAGATCGCTGGTCTTTCATATTATAATAGAGACAGTAGATCTTGCTGGTCTGTCATAATATAGTAGAGACAGTAGATCTAGCTGGTCTGTCATAATAGAATAGAGATAGTAGATCGAGCTGGTCTGTCATATTATAATACAGACAGTTGATCTCGCTGGTCTGTCATATTATAATAGAGACGGTAGATCTAGCTGGTCTGTCATAATATAATAGAGACAGTAGATTTAGCTGGTCTGTCATATTATAATACAGACAGTTGATCTCGCTGGTCTGTCATATTATAATGGACACAGTAGATGTCGCTGGTCTGTCATAATATAATAGAGACATAAGTAGATCTAGCTGGTCTGTCATATTATAATGGAGACAGTAGATCTAGCTGGTCTGTCATATTATAATAGAGACAGTACATCTAGCCGGTCTGTCATAATAGAATAGAGACAGTAGATCTAGCTGTTCTGTCATAATATGAGACAGCAGATCTAGCTGGTCTTTCATATTATAATAGAGACAATAGATCTACCTGGTCTGTCATAATATATAATAGATACAGTAGATCTACCTGGTCTGTCATAGAATAATAGAGACAGTAGATCTAGCTGGTCTGTCATATTATAATAGAGACAGTAGATCTAGTTGGTCTGTCATAATATAATAGAGACAGTATATCTAGCTGGTCTGTGAAATTATAATAGAGACAGTAGATCTAGCTGGTCTGTCATAATATAGCAGAGACAGTAGATCTAGCTGATCTGTCATAAAATAATAGAGACAGTAGATCTAGCTGGTCTATCATATTATAATGGATACAGTAGATCTAGCTGGTCTGTCATAATATAATAGAGACTGTAGATCTAGCTGGTCTGTCATATTATAATAGAGACAGTAGATGTCGCTGGTCTGTCATAATATAATAGAGACAGTAGATCTAGCTGGTCTGTCATATTATAATGGGAGACAGTAGATCGAGCTGGTCTTTCATGTTATAATAGAAACAGTAGATATAGCTGGTCTGTCATAATATAATAGAGACAGTATATCTAGCTGGTCTTTCATGTTATAATAGAAACAGTAGATCGAGCTGGTCTGTCATAATATAATAGAGACAGTAGATCTAGCTGTTCTGTCATAATATGAGACAGTAGATCTCGCTGGTCTTTCATATTATAATAGAGACAGTAGATCTTGCTGTCTGTCATAATATAGTAGAGACAGTAGATCTAGCTGGTCTGGGTCAAGTACAGAATAGAGATAGATCTAGCTGGTCTGTCACATTATAATAGAGACAGTAGATCGAGCGGTCTGTCATATTATAATACAGACAGTTGATCTCGCTGGTCATATTATAATAGAGACAGTAGATCTAGCTGGTCTGTCATAATATAATAGAGACAGTAGATTTAGCTGGTCTGTCATATTATAATGGACACAGTAGATGTCGCTGGTCTGTCATAATATAATAGAGACAGTAGATCTAGCTGGTCTGTCATATTATAATGGAGACAGTAGATCGAGCTGGTCTTTCATGTTATAATGAAACAGTAGATCTAGCTGGTCTGTCATAATATAATAGAGACAGTATAATCTAGCTGGTCTGTCATAATATAATAGAGACAGTATATCTAGCTGGTCTGTCAAATTATAATAGAGACAGTAGATCTAGCTGGTCTGTCATAATATAGCAGAGACAGTAGATCTAGCTGATCTGTCATAAAATAATAGAGACAGTAGATCTAGCTGGTCTATCATATTATAATGGACACAGTAGATCTAGCTGGTCTGTCATAATATAATAGAGACTGTAGATCTAGCTGGTCGGTCATATTATAATAGAGACAATACATCTAGCTGGTCTGTCATAATATAATAGAGACAGTAGATCTAGCTGGTCTGTCATATTATAATGGAGACGGTAGATCGAGCTGGTCTTTCATGTTATAATGAAAGCAGTAGACTGGGTCTGTCATAATATAACAGAGACAGTATATCTAGCTGGTCTGTCAAATATTATAATAGAGACAGTAGATCTAGCTGGTCTGTCATAATATAGCAGAGACAGTAGATCTAGCTGATCTGTCAGTAAAATAATAGAGACAGTAGATCTAGCTGGTCTATCATAGTATAATGGACACAGTAGATCTAGCTGGTCTGTCATAATATAATAGAGACTGTAGATCTAGCTGGTCTAAGGTCATATTATAATAGAGAACAATACATCTAGCTGGTCTGTCATAATATAATAGAGACAGTAGATCTAGCTGGTCTGTCATATTATAATGGAGACAGTAGATCGAGCTGGTCTTTCATGTTATAATAGAAACAGTAGATCTAGCTGGTCTGTCATAATATAATAGAGACTGTAGATCTAGCTGGTCTGTCATATTATAATAGAGACAGTAGATGTCGCTGGTCTGTCATAATATAATAGAGACAGTAGATCGAGCTGGTCTGTCATAATATGATAGAGACAGTAGATCTAGTCTGTCATAAAATAATAGAGACAGTAGATCGAGCTGTGCTTTCATGTTATAATAGAAACAGTAGATCTAGCTGGTCTGTCATAATATAATAGAGACAGTATATCTATCTGGACTGTCAAATTATAATAGAGACAGTACATCTAGCTGGGTCTGTCATATTATACAGAGACAGTACATCTAGCTGGTCTGTCAAATTATAATAGAGACAGTAGATCTAGCTGGTCTGTCATAATATAAAAATATATTGCAGATCTAGCTGATCTGTCATAAAATAATAGAGACAGTAGATCTAGCTGGTCTATCATATTATAATGGACACAGTAGATCTAGCTGGTCTGTCATAATATATTAGGACTGTAGATCTAGCTGGTCGGTCATATTATAATAGAGACAATACATCTAGCTGGTCTGTCATAATATAATACAGACAGTAGATCTAGCTGTCTGTCATATTATAATGGAGACAGTAGATCTAGCTGATCTGTCATAAAATAATAGAGACAGTAGATCGAGCTGGTCTTTCATGTTATAATAGAAACAGTAGATCTAGCTGGTCTGTCATAATATAATAGAGACAGTAGATCGAGCTGGTCTGTCATATTATTATAATACAGACATTTGATCTCGCTGGTCTGTCATATTATAATAGAGACAGTAGATCGAGCTGGTCTGTCATATTATAATACAGACATTTGATCTCGCTGGTCTGTCATATTATAATAGAGACAGTAGATCTAGCTGGTCTGTCATAATGTAATAGAGACAGTAGATTTAGCTGGTCTGTTATATTATAATGAGACACAGTAGATGTCGCTGGTCTGTCATAATATAATAGAGACAGTAGATCTAGCTGGTCTACTCTTGTCATGTTATAATGGAGACAGTAGATCGAGCTGGTCTTTCATGTTATAATAGAGACAGTATATCTAGCTGGTCTGTCATAATATAATAGAGACAGTATATCTAGCTGGTTTGTCAAATTATAATAGAGACAGTAGATCTAGCTGGTCTGTCATAATATAGCAGAGACAGTTGATCTAGCTGATCTTGTCATAAAATAATGGGGAGCAGTAGATCTGGCTGGTCTGTCATATTTAATGGACACAGTAGATCTGGCTGGTCTTTCTGCCATAATATAATAGAGACTGTAGATCTAGCTGGTGGGGTCATATTATAATAGAGACAATACATCTAGCTGGTCTGTCATAATATGGGGCTGTATATTGCAGTAGATCTAGCTGGTCTGTCATATTATAATGGAGACAGTAGATCGAGCTGCTCCTTTCATGCTATAATAGAAACAGTAGATTCAGCTGGTCTGTCATAATATAATAGAGACCGTAGATCTAGCTGGTCTGTCATAATACAATAGAGACTGCAGATCTAGCTGGTCTGTCAAGTACATAATGGACACAGTAGATCTAGCTGTCTGTCATAACATAACAGAGACCGTAGATCTAGCTGTCTGTCATATTATAATAGAGACAGTAGATGTCGCTGGTCTGTCATAATATAATAGAGACAGATCTAGCTGGTTCGTCATATTATAATGAGTATTAGACTGTAAAGCTGGTCTTTCATGTTATAATAGAAATGGTGATATAGCTGGTCTGTCATAATATAATAGAGACAGTATATCTAGCTGGTCTTTCATGTTATAATAGAAACAGTAGATCTAGCTGGTCTGTCATAATATAATAGAGACAGTAGATCTAGCTGTTCTGTCATAATATGAGACAGTAGATCTCGCTGGTCTTTCATTTTATAATAGAGACAGTAGATCTTGCTGGTCTGTCATAATATAGTAGAGACAGTAGATCTAGCTGGTCTGTCATAATAGAATAGAGATAGTAGATCTAGCTGGTCTGTCACGTTATAATAGAGACAGTAGATCGAGCTGGTCTGTCATATTATAATACAGACAGTTGATCTCGCTGGTCTGTCATATTATAATAGAGACAGTAGATCTAGCTGGTCTGTCATAATGTAATAGAGACAGTAGATTTAGCTGGTCTGTCATATTATAATGGACACAGTAGATGTCGCTGGTCTGTCATAATATAATAGAGACAGTAGATCTAGCTGGTCTGTCATATTATAATGGAGACAGTAGATCGAGCTGGTCTTTCATGTTATAATAGAGACAGTATATCTAGCTGGTCTGTCATAATATAATAGAGACAGTATATCTAGCTGGTCTGTCAAATTATAATAGAGACAGTAGATCTAGCTGGTCTGTCATAATATAGCAGAGACAGTAGATCTAGCTGATCTGTCATAAAATAATAGAGACAGTAGATCTAGCTGGTCTATCATATTATAATGGACACAGTAGATCTAGCTGGTCTGTCATAATATAATAGAGACTGTAGATCTAGCTGGTCGGTCATATTATAATAGAGACAATACATCTAGCTGGTCTGTCATAATATAATAGAGACAGTAGATCTAGCTGGTCTGTCATATTATAATGGAGACAGTAGATCGAGCTGGTCTTTCATGTTATAATAGAAACAGTAGATCTAGCTGGTCTGTCATAATATAATAGAGACTGTAGATCTAGCTGGTCTGTCATAATATAATAGAGACTGTAGATCTAGCTGGTCTGTCATATTATAATGGA
>NW_026279904.1:0-6386 GCF_023373465.1 Oncorhynchus keta | reverse complement strand
TGTCATGTCACCCATCGACGTGACTTTGTTTTTATTAATGCTCGAATCCATACTTTCAACAGTACTGAAGGTTTAAAAGGTATGAAGTAAATCTTGATACACATAAACTATTATTTAGAGTATTCATGCTTGCTGTGTTCAGTTTCCGTAGTGTAGTGAGTTATCACGTTCGCCCTAACACGCGAAAGGTCCCCGGTTCGAGACCGGGCGGAAACAATTTTTCAAAAAGTAAAGGCTACAGCCAATGTCTGAAATTAACCAAATAAATACAATAAAGTACCAGGATGTTGTCTTTAGCTTTTGAATCTAAATTTAAAGACCTGAAATGGAAACGGAATATATCTGAGAAATTGAATATATGAAATGATAGTCAACATAAAGAGTAACAGATTATTCAAATAATGGATATGCATGCTGTCACATCACGTGGTGAGATTCTTTCGTTCTATTTCTGGGTTCATGTTTCAGTTTCCGTAGTGTAGTGGTTATCACGTTCGCCTCACACGCGAAAGGTCCCCGGTTCGAAACCGGGCGGAAACATGTTTTGTCAAAATAGGACCAGTGACTGAAAATTAACAACGGAGTGGTTGTGAATCCGAATTTTCTGTGACCTATTTTCTCTGCAGTAAAGATCCCAAAGCTTCTGTGCATGTGCTGATCACGTTATTTTTGCAAATCTACCATTCCAGTGTTTAACTTGTTATATTGTATTTACTTCGCCACCATGGCCTTTTATTTGTTGCCTTTACCTCTCCTTATCTCACCTCATTTGCTCACATTGTATATAAACTTATTTTTCTACTGTATTATTGACTGTATGTTTGTTTTACTCCATGTGTAACTCTGTGTTGTTGTATGTGTTTTATAGGTTTATCACCCTATTACTTCGTCTTCCTGTCTAACCATAAAAGATGTAAGGATTGGAGAGGAGGAGTCCCTAAATTGGAGTATATATAGTTGTGGTGGTGGAAACATGTTTGGTCTAATGCAGCGGTATTGACCCTCTGGGAAGAAATAAACATGGTTAAGCTTTCATAATGTCTGTTTTACTCTGAGAATTAGAACTTAACATGCAATAATATAGCCCTATTTGGTAAAAGACTAAGTCTATGTTCTGTATACCACCCCTACCTTGTCACAACACAACTGATTGGCTCAAACGCATTAAGAAGGAAAGACATTCCACAACTTAACTTTTAACAAGGCACACCTGTTAATTGAAATGCATTCCAGGTGACTACCTCATGAAGCTGGTTGAGAGAATGCCAAGTGTGTGCAAAGTTATCATCAATGCAAAGGGTGACTACTTTGAAGAATCTAATTAGTTTGAACGTGCAGACTGGCGCTAAGAACAGAACAGTGGGAACGTTTCCTAGTCAACACTATTTCAGCACCGTTTCACGCTGCTCTGTGACAAGCATGGAGAAATGAAAATGTTCAATTATATTTCATGATATTCTTAAAATGTATGTGTTGACTGAATATAAGCCAGTGATGTCTGCTAAATAATCACGTTAGGTTTCTCCAAAAATAAATAATTCTAAATAACAAACTGGCATTATTTACAAATTAGTGAATTGTTCAAGAATTGCCTTTTTCTCGCTCACTCTGGGTTACATGAAAACAATCTCCAAAATATTGTTAGTTTTTAAACAAAGCTATTATTATTAGTCAACTTAGAAGTTTATAAAAGCACCTTAGATATTCTCACAGATCCTAACGGGAAATGCCCCTTAGATATTCATTTAGAATCCTCCAATCCTCTAAATGTAATTATTGGCGGAGAGTCACGTCATCGAATAAAATATTTTTAGATATACTGTAGGTCTACCTGTAGAAGAAATTAGTATTGGTTACATTACAATTAGGGTGTGGAAATGTCATGTCCCTTAGATATTAATTTAGAATTCTCCAATCCGCTGTAGCCTACCCCCAACTATCACGTTGTACAGCAATACTTTCTATCCTGACTGTTTTTTCTGGAATAGGAACACCATAATATTAATCAAATTAATTCAGCCAAATGTCTTAATCAATCCCATGTACTATGTATTACAAAATGGTTTAAAATTCTAATGCCAATATGGGAGACTATCAAATGCTTCTCAAAGTTGCCCTCTGGTGATCAAACTAGCACTGACTTGCATTAATGAAAAAATGGCTGACAATAAAATAACGTGTCATAGAATGCTGCAGCAGCCAGCAAGGTGTGCTGCAGTATCACAAAACCTTTAAAGGAGGAACCACTGTATTCAGACCCCTTCACTATTTCCACATTTTTGTTACAGTTGTCGGAAGATCAGAAGATACACTTAGGTTGGAGTCATTAACATTCGTTTTTCAACCACTCCACACATTTTTGTTAACAAACTATAGTTGTGGCAATTCGCTTTGGACATCTACTTTGTGCATGACACAAGTCATTTTTCCAACAATTGTTTACAGACGGATTATTTCACTTATAATTCACTGTATCACAATTCCAGTGGGTCAGAAGTTTACATACACTAAGTTGACTGTGCCTTTAAACAGCTTGGAAAATTCCAGAACATGATGTCATGGCTTTAGAAGCTTCTGATAGGCTAATTAACATCATTTGAGTCAATTGGAGGTGTACATGTGGATGTATTACAAGGCTTACCTTCAAACTCAGTGCCTCTTTGTTTGACATCATGGGAAAATCAAAAGAAATCAGCCAAGACCTCAGGACAATTTTGTAGACCTCCACAAGTCTGGTTCATCATTGGGAGCAATTTTCAAACGTCTGAAGGTACCATGTTCATCTGTACAAACAATAGTATGGAAGTATAAACACCATGGGACCACGTAGCCGTCATACCCCTCAGGAAGGAGACACGTTCTGTCTCCTAGAGATGAAACGTAGTTTTGTGCGAAAAGTGCAAATCAATCCCAGAACAACAGCAAAGGATCTTGTGAAAATGCTGGAGGAAACAGGTACAAAAGTATCTATATCCACAGTAAACCGAGTCCTATATCGACATAACCTGAAAGGCTGCTCAGCAAGGACGAAGCCACTGCTCCAAAACCACCATATAAAGACAGGATCACCACTTCATTTTAAGAATGTCTAACTGACCTAAGACAGGGATTTCTTTTACTAGGATTAAATATCAGGAATTATGAAAAATGGACTTTAAATGTATTTGGCTGAGGTGTATGTAAACTTCAGACTTCAACTGTACGTGTAAGGTACATAAGTATTCAGATCTTTGCTATGAGACTCAAAATTGAGTTCAGGTGCATCCTGTTTCCATTGGTCATCCTTGAGATGTTTCTACAACTTGATTGGAGTCCACCTGTTGTAAATTCAATTGATTGGACAGGATTTGGAAAGGCACACACTTGTCTATAGAAGGTCCCACAGTTGACAGTGCATGTCAGAGCAAAAACCAAGCCACGAGGTTGACGAAATAGTCCGTAGAGCTCCGAGACAGGATTGTGTCGTGGCACAAATCTGGGGAAAGGTACCAAATAAATAATTTCTGCAGCATTGAAGGTCCCCAAGAACACAATGGCCTCCATCGTTCTTAAATGGAAGAAGTTTGGAAACACCAAGACTCTTCCGAAAGCTGGCCACCCGGCTAAACTGAGAAATCGGGGGAGAAGGGCCTTGGTAAGGGAGGTGACCAAGAACCCAATGGTCACTCTGATAGAGCTCTAGAGTTACTCTGTGGAAATGGGAGAACCTTTCATAAGGACAACCATCTCTGCAGCTCTCCACCAACCAGGCCTTGCTCTTTGAACGCAAACGCTTGAAGAGATGCATCATTCAGGTTGCAGAGGTCCAGGTCTGCGTGCTCTGGCAGGAGCATCCTGTTCTGTGCTAGCATGAGCACTGAGAGAGGGTTCCCAATGCGGGCCGTTGTGTCGTAGGCCCGTGACAGTAGCTCATCTGTGGACCTGCACTGAGGTCTGGGGCAGCAGGCTTCATCTGGGGAGAGCATCAGCTCTTCTATGTATTCATCCACCTTAGGCATTTAGTCCAGCCCATGTTTTGCGTCCTATCCTTGCTGGGGTGGGCGAGAGCCCACGGGTCAGCCGGTGAAGGTGGCTCACTGAATGGTGTAGCTGCCGGGGCCTTCTTAAAGAACAGGTTAACTGCCGGGGCTGTGGCTTGAGGGTCGTCAAGCTCTAGCCTGGTCACTAAAGTCCTCTGTTGCGTCCCCCATGCTGGAGGCAGTGCTAGAAGGCCCCTTACTCAGGGGCTGGAAGGAACGCTAAAGCATTTTTAGCTGCTTTATCTTAGAGGATAAAGAATCAACCTTCAACCTCGGTTTCATGGGCTTTCCCTCTTTTAGTGGCCAGGTCAATATCACTAAAAGTGTTATTTTTTGTCCTCAAGATAAATCATTCAAAATTATATATAAAAAAATATACACTGGATAAAATTTCAAAATGATCCTTGTGTGTATGCCTTCATGATAATTGAAGCATAATGACATAGACTTCAATGTACATTTTATACGTTTGAGACTATTTTATTTCAGTGGAAGAGGCCATTTTTCAATGTCCCAAGTGCTTCTCAATCAACTTTAACAAGAATAATTAGGAATAAAATGTATACATTTTAAATTATTTTCTTCATTAAATGTTATCTTATGTATAGTCTTTATATTAAATGCTGAATTTTTATAAGAATATTGACATTTCTGTACGTCCTCAGTCGTTGACTGGTATTACAACAGCTACCACAATACACAGTAAATGTAGAGAGTTACTATAATCTGGCGGGAGTTGGACAGCACCCGCCAAATACATTTGTTTACCCTACCTGGACCTGGGAAGATGCGGAGCAGTCAATTTGCGCGATACGGCTAAGCTAACTTTGTGAGTAGAAATAAGAGAGTGCGCTCTGACATACAGTTTTATATGAACCGTGGGGCAGGTCCTCCCACGCTGTCATGTCACCCATCGACGTGACTTTGTTTTTATTAATGCTCGAATCCATACTTTCAACAGTAAATCTTGATACACATAAACTATTATTTAGAGTATTCATGCTTGCTGTGTTCAGTTTCCGTAGTGTAGTGGTTATCACGTTCGCCTAACACGCGAAAGGTCCCCGGTTCGAGACCGGGCGGAAACAATTTTTCAAAAAGTAAATGGCAGCACAGGCTACAGCCAATGTCTGAAATTAAACAAATAAATACAATAAAGTACCAGGATGTTGTCTTTAGCTTTTGAATCTAAATTTAAAGACCTGAAATGGAAACGGAATATATCTGAGAAGTTGAATATATGAAATGATAGTCAACACAAAGAGTAACAGGTTATTCAAATAATGGATATGCATGCTGTCACATCACGTGGTGAGATTCTTTAACTCTATTTCTGGCAACATGTTTCAGTTTCCGTAGTGTAGTGGTTATCACGTTCGCCTCACACGCGAAAGGTCCTGAAGACCATATCCTGAAGACTCACCTGGCTGAACTGAAAATCCCGGAAGGAGTGATACTTATACAATACGTAGACAACCTGTTGCTGGGGCTCCCACCTCAGACCTCTGTCTAGAAATGACTAAAACCCTGTTAGACTTTCTGGCAGTCAAGGGCTACAAAGTCAAGATGGCAAAAGTCCAATCATGCAGACAAACCGTTCTGTTCCTGGGGAGGGAGGTCTCAAGCGAGGCGCCGGGCTCTCCAAATCACACCGAGACTCGATCCTACACCATCCCAGACCCATTACTGTCTCAGGAATGCTCTCTTTCCTGGGGTTGACAGGGTACAGCCGTACTCATATCCCAGACTACACTTCAAGAACTGAACCTCTGAGAGAAATTGTGAGGGAAGCGGGCCCAAGGAATCTACATGCCCCCTTGACATGGACTCCGGAAGCTTCAAATGCATTTGGACTGTTGAAAGCAGACCTATCTGTCGCAGCTGCTCTCACCTCACCTGACTATGGTAAAACGTTTCACCTTGATGTTTCTGAAAAGGAAGGTTTTACGTCCTCGGTCCTTTTTCAGAAACAAGAGGGGAGAGAAGAGTGCTGATGTATCACTCCGCTAAACTTGATCACATTGAGACAGGCCAAACCACGTGTTCCAGGTATGTGGCTGCAGTAGCTAAGGCCATTGAAAAAACTGCACACCTCGTAATGTGCCACAAAATGCAGATACACACCCATCATGGGGTTGCAGCGTACCTCATGAGCAAGGAATTTACTTTCAGTGCTGACAGAAAAAACAAAATCCAGAACAAATGCACCCAGTCGCACATAACGTTTGTCAACACCGACAAAAACATGGCAGAAGATGCGGAGCAGTCAATTTGCGCGATACGGCTAAGCTAACTTGTGAGTATAAATAAGAGAGTGCGCTCTGACATACGGTTTTATATGAACCGTGGGGCAGGTCCTCCCACATT
>NW_026279903.1:65000-139838 GCF_023373465.1 Oncorhynchus keta | reverse complement strand
TACTGAAGCTCTTAACAGGTTGTGATGTTTTGTACTCAGTCCACATGGAGTGGGTCCATATTATTAGCTATATAGGATCAATACGTGTTATTGTAGCGATGTCTGCATTATTACATTATTAAATAACGGTTACATTTAGGTTCAAAGGTAAACAAACATTGTCTTTAGTTGGTTAATAGTCATGTGTTACAGAGGTGATTGGTGACCCACACATGTGATGAGCAACATGATGAACATGATGAACAGGCTAACATGGTCAAAGATGCTACCCGGGTTTGAGTCCAACCTGTCTGCCCAAGGTCCCAGGGTTTGAGTCCAGTCTGTCCGCCTAGGGGCCCAGGGTTTGAGTCCCTCCGCCTAGGGTCCCAGGGTTTGAGTCCAGTCTGTCCGCCTAGGGGCCCAGGGTTTGAGTCCAGTCCCTCCGCCTAGGGGCCCAGGGTTTGAGTCCAGTCCCTCCGCCTAGGGGCCCAGGGTTTGTTTGCCTAGTCCCAGTCCTCCGCCTAGGGGCCCAGGGTTTGAGTCCAGTCCCTCCGCCTAGGGGCCCAGGGTTTGAGTCCAGTCCCTCCGCCCAGGGTAGGGGCCCAGGGTTTGAGTCCAGTCCCTCCACCTAGGGGCCCAGGGTTTGAGTCCAGTCCCTCCGCCTAGGGGCCCAGGGTTTGAGTCCAGTTCCTCCGCCTAGGGGCCCAGGGTTTGCCTAGGGGCCCAGTCCAGTCCCTCCGCCTAGGGGCCCAGGGTTTGAGTCCAGTCCCTCTGCCTAGGGGCCCAGGGTTTGAGTGGGTTTGAGTCCAGTCCTCTGCCTAGGGGCTCAGGGGCCCAGGGTTTGAGTCCAGTCCCTCTGCCTAGGGGCCCAGGGTTTGAGTCCAGTCCCTCCGCCTAGGGGCCCAGGGTTTGAGTCCAGTCCCTCCGCCTAGGGGCCCAGGGTTTGAGTCCAGTCCCTCCGCCTAGGGGCCCAGGGTTTGAGTCCAGTCCCTCCGCCTAGGGGCCCAGGGTTTGAGTCCAGTCCCTCCGCCTAGGGGCCCAGGGTTTGAGTCCAGTCCCTCTGCCTAGGGGCCCAGGGTTTGAGTCCCTCCGCCTAGGGGCCCAGGGTTTGAGTCCAGTCCCTCCGCCTAGGGACCCAGGGTTTGAGTCCAGTCCCTCCGCCTAGGGGCCCAGGGTTTGAGTCCCTCTGCCTAGGGGCCCAGGGTTTGAGTCCCCCTGCCTAGGGAACCAGGGTTTGAGTCCAGTCCGTCCGCCTAGGGGCCCAGGGTTTGAGTCCAGTCCGTCCGCCTAGGGGCCCAGGGTTTGAGTCCAGTCCGTCCGCCTAGGGGCCCAGGGTTTGAGTCCAGTCCCTCTGCCTAGGGGCCCAGGGTTTGAGTCCAGTCCCTCCGCCTAGGGGCCCAGGGTTTGAGTCCAGTCCCTCTGCCTAGGGGCCCAGGGTTTGAGTCCAGTCCCTCCGCCTAGGGGCCCAGGGTTTGAGTCCAGTCCGTCCGCCTAGGGGCCCAGGGTTTGAGTCCAGTCCGTCCGCCTAGGGGCCCAGGGTTTGAGTCCAGTCCCTCTGCCTTGGGGCCCAGGGTTTGAGTCCCTCTGCCTAGGGCCCAGGGTTTGAGTCCAGTCCCTCCGCCTAGGGGCCCAGGGTTTGAGTCCAGTCCCTCCGCCTACGGGCCCAGGGTTTGAGTCCAGTCCGTCCGCCTAGGGGCCCAGGGTTTGAGTCCGTTCACACATGAAGTAGCAGACTCACCTTGTTGAGCTGTAGTAGTGTTCGGACTGTGTTTTTTCTCACTCAGCCTGGCAGGCCTTCTGCTGCAGAGGGTTGAGACTCATAATACATGTGTCTGGCAGTGCTTTGATTCTCTAGGTCCAGATGATGTTTGGCTGAAGCGCAGCACACTTGTCAAAGGGAACTTAGTGATGTTTCATAGGCAATTATTCCCCCTGTGTTGAAGTGTATCCACACACACACACACACACACACACACACACACACACACACACACACACACACACACACACACACACACACACACACACACACACACACACACACACACACACACACACACACTGCCAACAAAGCTGGGCTTGCCACAAAATAATTGTTTCCACACTGCGCTGTCTGATGCATTACAAGACATTTTCTCTGCAGTTTATCCTATAAAAAGCATGTTTTTACATTTCCACTTCATATGAGCTGAGTTGTAAATTACAGCTAAAATATGAGTAATTGCCGGACAGTTTTAGTTTTTTTTCAATTGCTTACAAGCATCGGTCAATACTGAAGCCCCTTTTTCAAAACTCTTCAGTCTGCATTACCAACATGCATCTTGGCCAAACTGTTAATCTCACCTCAAAAACTCACTCAAACCACCAAAACACTTCATACTTTGACTGTACTAAAGTATATATAACAAGAATGAATCAGAAATGCAGCAATTTGCTTCAATATACTTAATCTTATCTATATATTTGCATATAGCTCAGTTTTCCCACAATTGTTAACATGTTTGCTGAATCTTTGGGCCATTTCCCCAAAAATCTAAAAATAAAATCACAAGATTCTACAAATCTCTGACAAAAGCAAACACTGCATTCAGAACTGTTTTCTCTCTTTCCAAATTATTATTTTTTTTGCATCAAAATGACACACACGTCATGTGAATAGCTCTGTCTACCAACCAACACACTGATGTGATCAACAGAAAACACTACTATGAATATCCCATCAGCAGGTTTATCCTTTATGCATTTTCAGTGTTACACTGTAGACAGTTGTAAAAGCATGGTACAGTAATGTATACCTACTCAAATATACATAAATAAACACACAAAAATGCAAAACATTAACAAAAACATTGTCATTTATTTCCAAAATCTAGTATTTCTGAACACTTGTGTTTTGTATGTAACACTTTCCAAACCCAACAGGAGAAAACCAGGAAAAACATTCAGTTAAGATGAAGGGTTTTCAGTACAAAAATAAAAAATGAAAGTGGCTCATTCTTTCACAACTCTAAACACAAAAAAACAAAAACACATGCAAAATGTAAGAGAAAAGGCATTAGGCTGCATCCTGCTTCCTATTTTGATCTGACCACAGCACCTCATCTACATCACAAGCCATGTTCTTCCTGGATGAACAGCACCTCATCTACATCACAAGCCATGTTCTTCCTGGCTAAACAGCACCTCATCTACATCACAAGCCATGTTCTTCCTGGCTAAACAGCACCTCATCTACATCACAAGCCATGTTCTTCCTGGATGAACAGCACCTCATCTACATCACAAGCCATGTTCTTCCTGGCTAAACAGCACCTCATCTACATCACAAGCCATGTTCTTCCTGGCTGAACAGCACCTCATCTACATCACAAGCCATGTTCTTCCTGGCTAAACAGCACCTCATCTACATCACAAGCCATGTTCTTCCTGGCTAAACAGCACCTCATCTACATCACAAGCCATGTTCTTCCTGGATAAACAGCACCTCATCTACATCACAAGCCATGTTCTTCCTGGCTAAACAGCACCTCATCTACATCACAAGCCATGTTCTTCCTGGCTAAACAGCACCTCATCTACATCACAAGCCATGTTCTTCCTGGCTAAACAGCACCTCATCTACATCACAAGCCATGTTCTTCCTGGCTAAACAGCACCTCATCTACATCACAAGCCATGTTCTTCCTGGCTAAACAGCACCTCATCTACATCACAAGCCATGTTCTTCCTGGCTAAACAGCACCTCATCTACATCACAAGCCATGTTCTTCCTGGCTAAACAGCACCTCATCTACATCACAAGCCATGTTCTTCCTGGCTAAACAGCACCTCATCTACATCACAAGCCATGTTCTTCCTGGCTAAACAGCACCTCATCTACATCACAAGCCATGTTCTTCCTGGCTAAACAGCACCTCATCTACATCACAAGCCATGTTCTTCCTGGCTAAACAGCGGGGAAAAGATCTTCTGGAGTGACGCATCCAGCCGCTGAAAGCCCCCACATCAACTTCACCACAGGCTTCCTCCATTGGCTGGAGAAGAGGCACGCGTGGGAGGGGATGGCGGTCATACACCTTCCATCGACATGCTGAAAAAGACTATTCAATTGGGTTTGGGAATGGGTAATATGGTGGGAGGTATAGAAAAATAAATTGTGGGTAGTCGATGAACCAGTTGTGGACCAGAGCAGCCTGGTGGAAACTCACATTGTTCCAGATGACAACATACCTGGGCTGCTCTGATCCACCCCTCTGCTCGACTGGAATGAGGATGCCATGTAGTGTGTCCAGGAATGTGATGAGAAGGGCGGTGTTGTAGGGACCAAGGTTGGCATGGTGATAGAGGACACCTTGCTGGCTAACATCTGCGTACATGGTGATATTCCCTCCACGCTGAGTTGTAGCCAACCTCATCAATGTTAATATAAACATGCTGAATTGCAGCGGCATCCAGTTCCAAGCCTCTCTGAAACAGACAAGACAATATGTGACATAGACCAAGAGCAGTCAATATGCTGAGGCACAATACACTGGATTACAGTACTGTAATGTATCTATACAGTGCTGATATGATAGTACATTCACAGTATCGTACCTACTTGCACATATTCATAGCGCTGTTCTTTAACTCTCTCTGAGCTCAAATGACACCCCGTAGACCCGTTTCATCCGGATTGGGTTGTGCTGTAATACACGGTCCAATGTAGACAAGCCCACCTGGTGAACATTATTGAATATTGTGTTGTTTGTAATTATGTGGTTCTGGATTTCTCCTAGTCTAATGGTATTGTTTGCCACCATCAACATGGTGAACATCACAATAGCGGCCTCCTGTTCTGGTGTGAACAGCCTGTGTCTTCCACCATGGCCTGACCGTCTCTCATTTCTGCAAATGACCCACAAATATGATATGATTGGTTACATTAAGCTAAAATAATCTATTTCTTTTCAATATAAAATGACATTACTGTAACATTGGCCATCACTGAGTAACATAGGCCTACTGATATGTCAGGCTGCAGTATACTACAGTATACATACATAAAGAGCGTAGTGTAGATGGTAGGTAACTTACCGGTTGTCATTTCTGAATGTACGGATGACAGGTTGGGCTGAACTCTCTGCCCAGCCTCCCTCAAACTCAATCCATATTTGAGCACATGGTCAACCATTGTGGCCGTGATCTCATCTGAGACAACTGTCCTTCCTCGTCCTCCTCTTCCTCCACTTACTCTCACTCCTTCACCTCTAGCTCTTGCTTCACCATTGACTTCCATCTGATGAAACAACAATGGAACTGTTTGGCCATAATGACCATCGTTATGATTGGAGGAAAAACCATCCAAACCATGGGGGAGGCTTGCAAGCCCACTCCTCTAAGAACACCATCCAAACCATGAAGCACGGGGGTGGGTGCAGGAGGGAATGGTGACACTTCAATACAAAATAGATGGGACTGCCAATCTGACCTGCCCACTCTGATGAATACAATACTACACTGTAACTGGTCTGACTGACAATACTACACTGTAACTGATCAGCCCACTCAATACAATACTACACTGTAACTGGTACTGACTGTCTGATCAGCCCACAATCACACTGTAACAACTGTCTGATACTACACTCTGGTACTGACTGTCTGATCAGCCCACTCAATACAATACTACACTGTAACTGGGACTGACTGTCTGATCAGCCCACTCAGTACAATACTACACTGTAACTGGGACTGACTGTCTGATCTGCCCACTCAGTACAATACTACACTGTAACTGGGACTGACTGTCTGATCTGCCCACTCAGTACAATACTACACTGTAACTGGGACTGACTGTCTGATCTGCCCACTCAGTACAATACTACACTGTAACTGGGACTGACTGTCTGATCTGCCCACTCAGTACAATACTACACTGTAACTGGGACTGACTGTCTGATCAGCCCACTCAGTACACCATACTGACACTGTAACTGGGACTGACTGTCTGATCAGCCCACTCAGTACACATACAAACACTGTAACTGGGACTGACTGTCTGATCTGCCCACAGTACAATACTACACTGTAACTGGTACTGACTGTCTGATCAGCCCACTCAGTACAATACTACACTGTAACTGGGACTGACTGTCTGATCAGCCCACTCACAATACTACACTGTAACTGGGACTGACTGTCCCACTGAGCCCAGTACAATACTACACTGTAACTGGGACTGACTGTCTGATCTGCCCACTCAGTACAATACTACACTGTAACTGGGACTGACAGCCCACTCAGTACAATACTACACTGTAACACTGACCTGACAGCCCACTCAGTACAATACTACACTGTAACTGGGACTGACTGTCTGATCAGCCCACTCAGTACAATACTACACTGTAACTGGGACTGACTGTCTGATCACCCACTCAGTACAATACTACACTGTAACTGGGACTGACTGTCACACACACACACACACACACACACACACACACACACACACACACACACACACACACACACACACACACACACACACACACACACACACACACACACACACACACACACACACACACACACACACACACACAGATAGTGATGAGATGTGAGTCACACATGCAACGCCTTGACTCTGCTGAAGGACTAGAGCTGAGCTGGGCTGGGGTGGTGGGTTGGTGGATGTATCCAGGGTGTGAAAACCTAAATAAACCTTGGGTGGGGTTCAGGAAGAGAAATACAAACACCTGTCACCTCCGTGTCAAACAGCAGCAACCAATTAGAGACATTGGGAATGAGGAAGTAGAAGTGTACCAGTTTGCCAGTGTTCTATCTTTCAGGATTGGACGCTGATTTTGTTTGTCTTCTACACAAAAAAATTGTCAGGACATGTTTGTTTCCTTGTCAATTGTCTGAGATAGTCTGAGGGAGAAGGAATGTGATGGGAAATCACTCAGATGTAGAGAAAAGGACCACGTTCAAGAGTGGTGAAAAGAGGGGATTTCACGTCAGTAGGTCACAGCTAAGGGCATTATTCAACCCTTAGAGGGTGATTGAAACGTAAAGACAATGTTCCAGCCGTAGCAGAGACATGCATTCATGGCTAAACGCTGTGCATGTCCCTCAAATAGAAATGACCTTCACATTTCCATTGAGGAATCTGTAATGCTTCTGCCATACAGACTGAATGTCATGTTATCAGGTGAGATCAGGTGACTGGTGACCCTCCAACACTACAGTGTTGTCACAGAAGTGTCGCGCCCTCTCAAAGCACCTCATCTTCAACAGCTGTTCCTTCCTGGTTGGATGAACAAACTAATCCTTCACAAACTCTTTCACAAAGGGAAGGCTGAAAAAGTAGAGAAGCTGATTCATTATGGAATCTTTTTCTATCTCGTTTTCTTATCTACATTATTACACAAAGAAGTTGCTCCTACTTACGTTTTAATGCTGTGATAAGAACGTTGTTGTTTCATGATACTTTAGAAAAGACTTTGTATTTACATATAAATGTAGTTGAGTGTCTGGATTGTGTAATTTCAGTGATACTACATGGGTATAACAGCAATAATATAAAACCCGGATGTATTAATTACTCTGGTATGAATCATTTAGTTTATTAATATCTTAATGAGCTTGCTGATGGACAGACGATTCACACAACATCTAAACATCACTGAATTCCTCTGGGAATCGTACTGGCTGTCTACTTGTTTTCCTGCTTGGATTCAAACTTCATGAAAGAGCTTCTACCCACCTTAACCAGACCTGGGTTCGGATAGAGTTTGAAATCATTCAAATAACGTATATTGCTGGCTTGCCGGGATTAGCAGAGAGTGTTTACATTGTTGAGAGTATTCTGTCTGTCCATTAAGCCAGGCAAGTTCAATCAAGCACTGATAAAATATTTGAGTCAGGGTCAGTTATTCAGTGCTTCAAATAGCTGTTATTTGCCATGAAATGAACTGTATGCCATTGAAGTTGTTTACCGATCTCAGAATAAATCCAGGACCAAAATATGTTTTTTTATAAATCAATAGAAACATGACTGTGTCCTGCAGCAATCAAAGGATTCCACCAGAAAATGAAGATAGAGCACCCATCTGTTTTTAATCAGCGCCAATCACGTTCTCTCGTTGGGTAGAAGTCGAGACTACACGTTTCTCATTGGCTCATGAGTCCAGTTGTTTTACAGCAAAGAAAAAGCATCAATGGGCATGTTCTGCTTCTGGACCTCCTGCTCAACAGATATAATACACTGTCCTCCACTAAACCCAGACCCCTCCTGTTTCCCTCTCTCTATGTAGACATGTCCATACACTGTCCTCCAAAACCCAGACCCCTCCTGTTTACCTCTCTCTATGTAGCTGTCCATACACTGTCCTCCACTAAACCCAGACCCCATGTCCATACACTGTCCTCCACTAAACCCAGACCCCTCCTGTTTCCCTCTCTCTATGTAGCCATGTCCATACACTGTCCTCCAAAACCCAGACCCCTCCTGTTTCCCTCTCTCTATGTAGCCATGTCCATACACTGTCCTCCACTAAACCCAGACCCCTCCTGTTTCCCTCTCTCTATGTAGCCATGTCCATACACTGTCCTCCACTAAACCAGACCCCTCTTGTTTCCCTCTCTATGTAGCCATGTCCATACACTGTCCTCCACTAAACCCAGACCCCTCCTGTTTACCTATGTAGCCATGTCCATACACTGTCCTCCACTAAACCCAGACCCCTGTTTCCCTATGTAGCCATGTCCATACACTGTCCTCCACTAAACCCAGACCCCTCCTGTTTACCTCTCTCTATGTAGCCATGTCCATACACTGTCCTCCACTAAACCCAGACCCCTCCTGTTTCCTCTCTCTGTAGCCATGTCCATACACTGGACAAACCCAGACCCCTATGTTTCCCTCTTCTATGTAGACATGTCCATACACTGTCCTCCACTAAACCCAGACCCTCCTGTTTATTCAGTAGAATGTCTGTCCTCCACTAAACACAGACCCTCCTGTTTCATGTAGCCATGTCCATACACTGTCCTCCACTAAACCCAGACCCCTCCTGTTTCCCTCTCTCTCTGTGTAGCCATGTCCATACACTACTAAACCCAGACCCCTCCTGTTTCCTCTCTATGTAAATACACTGAAAACCCAGACCCCTCCCTGTTTACCTCTCTCTATGTAGCCATGTCCATACACTGTCCTCCACTAAACCCAGACCCCTCTGATGTAGCCATGTCCATACACTGTCCTCCACTAAACCCAGACCCTCCTGTTTACCTCTCTCTATGTAGCCATGTCCATACACTGTCCTCCAAATGTAGCCATGATGCACTGTCCTCCACTAAACCCAGACCCTTTATGTAGACATGTCATACACTGTCCTCCAGAAAACCCAGACCCTCCTGTTCTCTCTTGTAGCCATGTCCATGCACTGTCCTCCACTAAACCCAGACCCCTCCTGTTTACCTCTCTCTATGTAGCCATGTCCATACACTGTTCCACTAAACCCAGACCCCTTGTTTACATGTCCATACACTGTCCTCCACTAAACCCAGACCCTCCTGTTTCCTCTCTCTATGTAGCCATGTCCATACACTGTCCTCCACTAAACCAAGACCCTCCTGTTTCCCTCTATGTAGCCATGTCCATACACTGTCCTCCACTAAACCCAGACCCCTCCTGTTTATTTATGTAGCCATGTCCATACACTGTCCTCCACTAAACCCATACCCCTCCTGTTTACTCTCTATGTAGCCATGTCCATACACTGTCCTCCACTAAACCCAGACCCCTCCTGTTTCCCTCTCTCTATGTAGCCATGTCCATACACTGTCCTCCACTAAACCCAGACCCCTCCTGTTTCCCTCTCTCTATGTAGACATGTCCATACACTGTCCTCCACTAAACCAGACCCCTCCTGTTTCCCTCTCTCTATGTAGCCATGTCCATACACTGTCCTCCACTAAACCCAGACCCCTCCTGTTTCCCTCTCTCTATGTAGACATGTCCATACACTGTCCTCCACTAAACCCAGACCCCTCCTGTTTCCCTCTCTCTATGTAGCCATGTCCATACACTGTCCTCCACTAAACCCAGACCCCTCCTGTTTACCTCTCTCTATGTAGCCATGTCCATACACTGTCCTCCACTAAACCCAGACCCCTCCTGTTTCCCTCTCTCTATGTAGCCATGTCCACACTGTCCTCCACTAAACCCAGACCCCTCCTGTTTCCCACTCTCTCTATGTAGATGTCCATGTCCATACACTGTCCTCCACTATGTAGCCAAACACTGTCCCAGACCCCTCCTGTTTCCCTCTCTCTATGTAGCCATGTCCATGCACTGTCCTCCACTAAACCCAGACCCCTCCTGTTTCCCTCTCTCTATGTAGCCATGTCCATACACTGTCCTCCACTAAACCCAGACCCCTCCTGTTTCCCTCTCTCTATGTAGCCATGTCCATGTCCTCCACTAAACCCAGACCCCTCCTGTTTCCCTCTCTCTATGTAGACATGTCCATACACTGTCCTCCACTAAACCCAGACCCCTCCTGTTTCCCTCTCTCTATGTAGCCATGTCCATGCACTGTCCTCCACTAAACCCAGACCCCTCCTGTTTCCCTCTCTCTATGTAGCCATGTCCATACACTGTCCTCCACTAAACAGACCCCTCCTGTTTACCTCTCTCTAGCATGTCCATACACTGTCCTCCACTAAACCCAGACCCCTCCTGTTTCCCTTTCTCTAAGCCAACTAAAACCAGACCCCTCCTGTTTCCCTCTCTCTATGTAGCCAGACCCCTCCTGTTTCCCTCTCTCTATGTAGCCATGTCCATGCACTGTCCTCCACTAAACCCAGACCCCTCCTGTTTACCTCTCTCTATGTAGACATGTCCATACACTGTCCTCCACTAAACCCAGACCCCTCCTGTTTCCTCTCTCTATGTAGACATGTCCATACACTGTCCTCCACTAAACCCAGACCCCTCCTGTTTCCCTCTCTCTATGAGCCATGTCCATACACTGTCCTCCACTAAACCCAGACCCCTGTTTCCCTCTCTCTATGTAGCCATGTCCATGCACTGTCCTCCACTAAACCCAGACCCCTCCTGTTTCCCTCTCTCTATGTAGCCATGTCCATACACTGTCCTCCACTAAACCCAGACCCCTCCTGTTTACCTCTCTCTATGTAGCATGTCCATACACTGTCCTCCACTAAACCCAGACCCCTCCTGTTTCCTCTCTCTATGTAGCCATGTCCATGCACTGTCCTCCAGATGCCATGTCCATGCATGGCTCAGAGCAAAGGCAAGAGAGATGCTATGTGTCAGGCTAGCATCAGCTCCCGCAGTCAGCCAAGTGTGTTGAGACAGATTGCACTTTTGCCTTGCCCTGACATCTCTGGTTGTCTGCATTTTGCCAAAGAGCTGTCAGAGATTCAGAGGGATGGAGGGAGAAGGGGATAGGGGAGGTAGGGGAGAGGGGTGGAGGGTTGGAATGGAGAGAGAGAAGGGGAAAGGGGTGGAGGGGAGAGGGGTGGAGGGAGAGGGGAGAGGGAGAGGGTTGGAGGGGAGAGGGGTGGAGGGTTGGAGGAGAGAGGAGAAGGGAAGAGGGGTGGAGGGGAGAGGGGTGGAGGGGTGGAGGGAGAGAGGGGAGAGGGGAGAAGGGGAGAGGGAGGGGTGGAGGGAGAGAGGAGAAGGGAAGAGGGTGGAGGGGAGAGGGGTGGAGGGGAGAAGGGGATAGGGAGAAGGGGAGAGTGGTGGAGGGTTGGAGTGGAGAGAGGAGAAGGGAAGAGGGGTGGAGGGGAGAGGGGTGGAGTGGAGAGGGTTGGAGTGGAGAGGGGTGGAGGGGAAAGGGGAGGGGGGAGAGGGGAGAGGGGAGAAGTGGAGAGGGGAGAAGTGGAGAGGGGAGAAGGGGAGAGGGTTGGAGGTGAGAGGGGTAGAGAGGAGAGGGGAGAGGGGAGAATGGGAGAGGGGAGAAGGGGAACTGCATGGTGAGCCTGTTCTTGTCTCAGCGTCTGGACCCAGTGAGTGGACGTCGGCGGCTTTCCGGCCAGGGGCTCCTAATTGAGTCTCAGGGCGAAGAGGTGTTGGCAGACCCAAAGAGGAGAAGAGGGCAGTGTGTGTGTGTGTGTGTGTGTGTGTGTGTGTGTGTGTGTGTGTGTGTGTGTGTGTGTGTGTGTGTGTGTGTGTGTGTGTGTGTGTCCTATATGTGTGTGGTCCTATTCACATTACACACACACACACACACATGCACCCACACACACACACACCACACACACGTGTGAGCTGGTGGGCTGATTGGACGTGACTATTGGTGGATAGGGCCATGGGACAGTAAAGCTCTGACACTGGGCAGGAGCAGCAGCAGGAAGCACAGTGGATTAGACCTGAGCCTGGCGGAGGCTTGCATGGTACACCATATCCCACAAGCAGTTATGTTCTCACTTAATGTGCTGCATTATTCACCAAGAAGAGCAATGCTGTCCAACATTGCGTCGATGCCAATGGGTTTATTTGGTTGTAACTCTGATTGGCTGTGTGTATAGTGAGAGACGCCAGGCTCTCTACTTCATACAGGGATAGTATATCTGACATTCATGAGTAGCAGTCAATATGTCATTGATGTGTAGAAACCAACATATCACATATTAATCCATGCAGTAAATGGATCATGTTTCTAATCCGTCAATGGAATCAGTCTTCAACAACTTAATACACAACACTATGACTGGGGCCAGGGGTTCGTCCTGACTTTACAACCTGAACCAGAAAAACCTCTTGGACCAAGCTGTGATATGTTGTAAAACACTAAGGGCTTTATCCACAGCCTTGTTCTTAGGTAGTGTCTCATCCAGGTCAGTGTCTATGTAAGTACTGCTTGAAATAGACTCAACCTGCCTCCTCCCTCCCCTCATCCCCTCATCTCCTCCTCCCTTTCTCCTCTTCGCCTCCTCACTTCCTCCTCCCTCCCCTCATCCCCTCATCTCCTCATCCCTTTCTCATCTTCCCCTCCTCACTTCCTCCTCCCTCCCCTCATCCCCTCATCCCCTCATCTTTCTCTCTTCCCATCCCTTCCTCTCCTCTCCCCTCCTCCCTCCCCTCATCCCCTCATCTTCTCCTCCCTTTCTCCTCTTCCCCTCCTCACTTCCTCCTCCCTCCCCTCATCCCCTCATCTCCTCATCCCTTTCTCCTCTTCCCCTCCTCACTTCCTCCTCCCTCCCCTCATCCCCTCATCTCCTCATCCCTTTCTCCTCTTCCCCTCCTCACTTCCTCCTCCCTTTCCCCTCATCTCCTCATCCCTTTCTCCTCTTCCTCCTCCTTCCCCCCTCCCTCCCTCCTCCCTCCCCTCATCCCCTCATCTCCTCCTCCCTTCCTCCCTCCCCCTCATCCCCTCTTCCCCTCCCTTTCCCCTTCCCCTCCCCACTTCCTCCTCCTCCCCTCCTCCCTCCCCTCATCCCCTCATCTCCTCATCCCTTTCTCCTCTTCCCCTCCTCACTTCCTCCTCCTCCTCCCCTCCTCCCTTCCTTCTCCTTTCCTCACCTCCCCTTTTCTCCTGACTGAGGAGGATTCCACCAGGGCGGTGATGTCACTAATTCTTCCTCACACCTAGCCGAGAAGGGCTCAGCGCCGGTCGGTTCAGCCAACCGCAGTCTGGCTGGTTTCCTGTCAGACCATCCCCGAGCAAACAGTAGGAGACGGATGGCAAACACACAGGGCCCTTCCACCTGTTCACACAGCCAGGGCAAGGGGCTGACCATGGTCAGGTCCCGGACCTCAGGGAAGAGTGGCAGGGCCCCAGAGCGGAAGGGCCCCGGAGTGAGTCAATGCATGTCAACGATGGGCCTAAGTCATTAATGTGTTATAGAGAGGTCTGTTAGGACTATGAGGAAGTCTATGAGGACAATGGGAGCAGGGCTCCTCTTGATGGGTTCAATACAATTCTTTATTTAGCCAGGATAGTCCACTCAACAACAATTCTCACTGCTTTCCAGGGAGTATATATTATTCATGAACTAACAGAGGAATCAATTATTTGAAATGTGAGATTCTTCAAACACTATGATAAAACTGTCTCTCATGAGGACCGCTACAGGAAAGGAAGACCCAGAGTTACCTCTGCTGCAGAGGATAAGTTCATTAGAGTTAACTGTCTCTCATGAGGACCTGGATGAGGACCACCACAGGAAAGGAAGACCCAGAGTTACCTCTGCTGCAGAGGATAAGTTCATTAGAGTTAACTGTCTCTCATGAGGACCACCACAGTAAGGAATACCCCCTGTATTGGACAAAAATGAATGGCATGTCATTGGCATCGGACAAACCATATACACATTGGCCAATACCACCCAATTCGGCGTTGATTCATCCAAAGTGTATTGCAAATGCCATATGGTAATTGCCAGTTGTAACACTTTAAAAATTCAACAGGGGGCAAATGCGCTCCACCGGGGTTTTTCATATTGGATATGTAACCCAAATTAATGTCCAAAAGTAAAATTTTGAAAAAATGAACTTTTTTCAAAAACTTATCACCCCTTAAAAAGTGCTTTCTGGACCGTTTTTCGAAATTCTTTCGATTTTTTTGTCAATTACACATGTGTAAGAACTGTATGAATATACTTTTGTCCAATTTTATTATCATAATTTTTTTAAAAAATTTATATGCGCATAAGGAATATGTTTTGTCCAATTCCAATATGATTTCATAGGAAGTCAAAAGTCAAAAGTCAAAAATGTCAAAATTTTGTAAAAACTTCACACACCCATAAAAAGTGCTTTCTGGACCGTTTTTCGAAATTCTTTCGATTTTTTGTCAATTACACATGTGTAAGAACTGTATGAATATACTTTTGTCCAATTTTATTATCATAATTTTTTTTTTTTTTTTTTTTACATGCGCATAAGGAATATGTTTTGTCCAATTCCAATATGATTTCATAGGAAGTCAAAAAGTCAAAAGTCAAAAATGTCAAAATTTTGTAAAAACTTCACACACCCTTAAAAAGTGCTTTCTGGACCGTTTTTTGAAATTCTTTCAATTTTTTGTCAATTACACATGTGTAAGAACTGTATGAATATACTTTTGTCCAATTTTATTATCATATTGTTTTATATATTTTTTTAAATTGTGCATAAGGATTTTTTTGTGGGCCAAATGACGTAAGAAATTTGACATGCTCAAAAATCCTGCAGAAATGCAAAATTGACTGGCCTGATGAACTCGGGATGGCCGGGCAGTGATAGTTGTTCCTTTCCATCACTCGTTGTGTTGACTTCATCATGTCCATTTTGTGATGTTTTTTCACTATATAATCATATTGCAAGTGCACGTGCATTTGCAATATGTTTCAATGTGCATTTACCATATGAAATTTGACCTTGCTCAAAAATGCAAAATTGACTGGTCTGATGAACACAGGATGGCCGAGCAGTGATAGTTGTACATTTCCATCACTCGTTGTGTTGATTTCATCATCTCCGTTAGGTGATGTTTTTACACTATAGAATCATATTGCAAATGCACGTGCATTGTTGTGCAACTGGTAACCCAAAAATAAAAATATGGTTGTAAATGCATTTACCGGTCATTCTGATATTAATGCTCGCTATGGGAACACAGGATGGCCGGGCAGTGATAGTTGTACATTTCCATCACTCGTTGTGTTGATTTCATCATGTCCATTAGGTGATGTTTTTACACTATAGAATCATATTGCAAGTGCGCGCGCATTTGCAATATGTTTCAATGTGCATTTACCATATGAAATTTGACATGCTCAAAAATGCAAAATTGACTGGTCTGATGGACACAGGATGGCCGAGCAGTGATAGTTGTACATTTCCATCACTCGTTGTGTTGATTTCATCATGTCCATTAGGTGATGTTTTTTCACTATAGAATCATATTGCAAGTGCGCGCGCATTTGCAATATGTTTCAATGTGCATTTACCATATGAAATTTGACATGCTCAAAAATGCAAAATTGACTGGTCTGATGAACACAGGATGGCTGAGCAGTGATAGTTGTACATTTCCATCACCTGTTGTGTTGATTTCATCATGTCCATTTGTTTATGTTTTCTCACTTTTGCAAACTCACTGTGCATTTGCAATATGGTTCAATGGGCAGGTACCATCACGAATTTGTCATGCTATAAAAATCCTGCAGGAATGTGAAATTGACTGGTCTGATGAACACAGGATGGCCGAGCAGTGATAGTTGTACATTTCCATCACTTGTTGTGTTGATTTCATCATGTCCATTAGGTGATGTTTTTCACTATAGAATCATATTGCAAATGCACGTGCATTGTTGTGCAACTGGTAACCCAAAATAAAAATATGGTTGTAAATGCATTTACCGGTCATTCTGATATTAATGCTCGCTATGGGAACACAGGATGGCCGGGCAGTGATAGTTGTACATTTCATCACTCGTTGTGTTGATTTCATCATGTCCATTAGGTGATGTTTTTACACTATAGAATCATATTGCAAGTGCGCGCATTTGCAATATGTTTCAATGTGCATTTACCATATGAAATTTGACATGCTCAAAAATGCAAAATTGACTGGTCTGATGGACACAGGATGGCCGAGCAGTGATAGTTGTACATTTCCATCACTCGTTGTGTTGATTTCATCATGTCCATTAGGTGATGTTTTTACACTATAGAATCATATTGCAAGTGCGCGCGCATTTGCAATATGTTTCAATGTGCATTTACCATATGAAATTTGACATGCTCAAAAATGCAAAATTGACTGGTCTGATGGACACAGGATGGCCGAGCAGTGATAGTTGTACATTTCCATCACTCGTTGTGTTGATTTCATCATGTCCATTAGGTGATGTTTTTTCACTATAGAATCATATTGCAAATGCACGTGCATTGTTGTGCAACTGGTAACCCAAAAATAAAAATATGGTTGTAAATGCATTTACCGGTCATTCTGATATTAATGCTCGCTATGGGAACACAGGATGGCCGGGCAGTGATAGTTGTACATTTCCATCACTCGTTGTGTTGATTTCATCATGTCCATTAGGTGATGTTTTTACACTATAGAATCATATTGCAAGTGCGCGCGCATTTGCAATATGTTTCAATGTGCATTTACCATATGAAATTTGACATGCTCAAAAATGCAAAATTGACTGGTCTGATGGACACAGGATGGCCGAGCAGTGATAGTTGTACATTTCATCACTCGTTGTGTTGATTTCATCATGTCCATTAGGTGATGTTTTACACTATAGAATCATATTGCAAGTGCGCGCGCATTTGCAATATGTTTCAATGTGCATTTACCATATGAAATTTGACATGCTCAAAAATGCAAAATTGACTGGTCTGATGGACACAGGATGGCCGAGCAGTGATAGTTGTACATTTCCATCACTCGTTGTGTTGATTTCATCATGTCCATTAGGTGATGTTTTTACACTATAGAATCATATTGCAAGTGCGCGCGCATTTGCAATATGTTTCAATGTGCATTTACCATATGAAATTTGACATGCTCAAAAATGCAAAATTGACTGGTCTGATGAACACAGGATGGCTGAGCAGTGATAGTTGTACATTTCCATCACTTGTTGTGTTGATTTCATCATGTCCATTTGTTTATGTTTTCTCACTTTTGCAAAGTCACTGTGCATTTGCAATATGGTTCAATGGGCAGGTACCATCACGAATTTGTCATGCTATAAAATCCTGCAGGAATGTGAAATTGACTGGCCCGATGAACTCGGGATAGCTGGGCAGTGATTCTGGTTCATCTCCATGGCTCGTTAGGGTTGATTTCAGAATGTCACTTTTGGTGATGGTCCCTCTCCGTTTAAACATATTGCTAATGTACAAAAGTCAACTAGCAAGTCAGTGTCCATCAGTCAATTAGATGTCATTTTGACACCAAACTGATACCAATTGACACCAAACCCACTTTTTCCAACTCATTTAGAAGCCAACTATCATATATGTCAGAGCAGGCCCATAATTCACAGCGCCTTTAGTTTAAAACATAATAAAAACGTAAAACACATAGTTACGTTCTAGCTGCGGGTCCAGGTCAGACATTATGTGAAGGCCTATGTGAGGCGACCCCGAATCCCGAGTTTCGGCTCGATAGGTCCTTCGGTGCCCGAGTAAAACCCTAATTGGTGCTGAAAATCCACTTTTTCCATGCCTTGCTATGGGGTCCTTGAATGAGCTATCGGACCGAAACGTTGGGGTCCGTCTCTATGGGCCGAGCCGGTTCCAATGCACCTAGTCTTGTGTCTCTGAGACTTTTCTAAATGTCGCCATTTTCGTAATGGTCAAAATGAATTGAAATCATTGCAAATGTACGAGGCTATTTCTCGGTCCGAGAACCTTCTAGAGCCACCTAACTCACCACGCACTATCGACCCGAGGTCTAGAACAGGTTTCTAAAGTTTCGGAACTCTAGGTCTGACGGTTCTTTTTTAGCTCGAACAAAGCTAACTATTGGAGGCACTGTCTGTCTCTACAACCCCCAATACGTCCCTCCTTCCAAGTTGTGTGTCTGTGTGATTTAGTTTTCCTTTGAAATTTTATGGGAAAAATGACTGATTTACAGTTCATGGGGGTTGCCTAATCACACATATGAAGTTTTGGACAGATCTGACTTTTTTAACCCCTCGAAACAGCCCCTGAGACACCAATTAAGGCACTTCCGGTTGGCACAGGAAGCTATAAGTCAACACATATCCTCACTGGGCTATGCTTTTACAGAATCCTGTGTTTTAAGTCCTTACGTTAAGAATTGACTGATTTACACAGGGTTGAATGCACTATGTCTATCAAACTGCAGGCAGGTAATGGAAAAACACTTTTAGGGTGATTTTAACCACTTCCGGTTGGTCCAGGAAGCCTAGAATCAACACAGGTAGACCTCATACTGGCCTGATGGACTGTTATCAAAGACAGGTTCATACGGCATTCATAACCCATATAGACTTCAGGTTGAATTTAGGGGTGCAGGCAATGTATTCCTATGGGGAGAGAAGTCAATGCAAACTATTTGAAGTAAACACCTTCTTTTAACTATTAAGGGTTAATGCCACACGGTCAAGGTTAGGCTTGCACGGATCGGAAGGACCTTAGGAACGTACCTGAGGTCGAATTGTGCTTCTCACCCTAACGGTTCTCTCACTGTCACCCAAAAGCAAATGACGTTGTGGGGCAGGCTTCATTTTGGGCCTACTTTTCTAATGGTCGCTGCGCTCAGACCGAGCGAGCTACGGTCAAGCGGGATATCTCGTTGAACTCGGCACGGCCTAGACATTATGTTTATGCCATTGCCTGCTCTCTGTGTCTTTGAGAACCACACTTTTTCACTCCATCCTTGCTGTGTGTGCGTGTGAGAGCTTTTCTTTGACATCTGTTGGGAGAGATGACTGATTTACAGTTCATGAGGGTTACCTAGTCACACATATGAAGTTTTGAAAAGATCTGACTTTTTTAACCCCTCGAAACAGCCCCTGAGACACCAATTAAGGCACTTCCGGTTGTCACAGGAAGCTATAAGTCAACATATATCCTCACTGGGCTATGCTTTTACAGAATCCTGAGTTTTAAGTCCTTACGTTAAGAATTGACTGATTTACACAGGGTTGAATGCACTATGTCTATCAAACTGCAGGCAGGTAATGGAAAAACACTTTTAGGGTGATTTTAACCACTTCCGGTTGGTCCAGGAAGCTTAGAATCAACACAGGTAGACCTCATACTGGCCTGATGGACTGTTACCAAAGACAGGTTCATACGGCATTCATAACCCATATAGACTTCAGGTTGAATTTAGGGGTAAAGGCAATGTATTCCTATGGGGAGAGAAGTCAATGCAAACTCTTTGAAGTAAACACCTTCTTTTAACTATTAAGGGTTAATGCCACACGGTCAAGGTTAGGCTTGCGTGGATCGGGAGGACCTCAGGAACGTACCTGAGGTCGAATTGTGCTTCTCACCCTAACGGTTCTCTCACTGTCACCCAAAAGCAAATGACATTGAGGGCCAGGCTTCCTTTTGCGCCTTCTTTTTTTTTTCAAGGTCGCTGCACTCAGAGCGAGCTACGGTCAAGCGGGGCGTCTCGTTGAACTCTGCACAGCCTGGAGACTATGGTGATGCCATTTTTTGTGTTGATTTCAGAATGCCATTTTGGTGATGGTCCCTCTCCGTTTAAACATATTGCTAATGTACAAAAGTCAACTAGCAAGTCAGTGTCCACCAGTCAATTAGATGTCATTCTGACACCAAACTGATACCAATTGACACCAAACCCACTTTTTCCAACTCATTTAGAAGCCAACTATCACATATGTCAGAGCAGGCCCATAATTCACAGCGCCATTAGTTTAAAACATAATAAAAACGTAAAACACATAGTTACGTTCTAGCTGCGGGTCCAGGTCAGACATTATGTGAAGGCCTATGTGAGGCGACCCCGAATCCCGAGTTTCGGCTCGATAGGTCCTTCGGTGCCCGAGTAAAACCCTAATTGGTGCTGAAAATCCACTTTTTTCCATGCCTTGCTATGGGGTCCTTGAATGAGCTATCGGACCGAAACGTTGGGGTCCGTCTCTATGGGCCGAGCCGGTTCCAATGCACCTAGTCTTGTGTCTCTGAGACTTTTCTAAATGTCGCCATTTTCGTAATGGTCAAAATGAATTGAAATCATTGCAAATGTACGAGGCTATTTCTCGGTCCGAGAACCTTCTAGAGCCACCTAACTCACCACGCACTATCGACCCGAGGTCTAGAACAGGTTTCTAAAGTTTCGGAACTCTAGGTCTGACGGTTCTTTTTTAGCTCGAACAAAGCTAACTATTGGAGGCACTGTCTGTCTCTACAACCCCCAATACGTCCCTCCTTCCAAGTTGTGTGTCTGTGTGATTTAGTTTTCCTTTGAAATTTTATGGGAAAAATGACTGATTTACAGTTCATGGGGGTTGCCTAATCACACATATGAAGTTTTGGACAGATCTGACTTTTTTAACCCCTCGAAACAGCCCCTGAGACACCAATTAAGGCACTTCCGGTTGTCACAGGAAGCTATAAGTCAACACATATCCTCACTGGGCTATGCTTTTACAGAATCCTGAGTTTTAAGTCCTTACGTTAAGAATTGACTGATTTACACAGGGTTGAATGCACTATGTCTATCAAACTGCAGGCAGGTAATGGAAAAACACTTTTAGGGTGATTTTAACCACTTCCGGTTGGTCCAGGAAGCTTAGAATCAACACAGGTAGACCTCATACTGGCCTGATGGACTGTTACCAAAGACAGGTTCATACGGCATTCATAACCCATATAGACTTCAGGTTGAATTTAGGGGTAAAGGCAATGTATTCCTATGGGGAGAGAAATCAATGCAAACTTTTTGAAGTAAACACCATCTTTTAACTATTAAGGGTTAATGCCACACTGTCAACGTTAGGCTTGCACGGATCGGAAGGACCTTAGGAACATACCTGAGGTCGAATTGTGCTTCTCACCCTAACGGTTCTCTCACTGTCACCCAAAAGCAAATGACGTTGTGGGGCAGGCTTCATTTTGGGCCTACTTTTCTAATGGTCGCTGCGCTCAGACCGAGCGAGCTACGGTCAAGCGGGATATCTCGTTGAACTCGGCACGGCCTAGACATTATGTTTATGCCATTGCCTGCTCTCTGTGTCTTTAAGAACCACACTTTTTCACTCCATCCTTGCTGTGTGTGCGTGTGAGAGCTTTTCTTTGACATCTGCTGGGAGAAATGACTGATTTACAGTTCACGAGGGTTACCTAGTCACACATATGAAGTTTTGAAAAGATCTGACCTTTTTAACCCATGGAAACTGCCACTGTGACACCATTAAAGGCACTTCCGGTTGGCACAGGAAGCTATAAATAAACTCATATCATGATTGGGGTATGCCTTTACAGAATCCCGAGTTTTAAGTCTTTACGTTAAGAACTGAGTTATTTACGGAGGGTTTAGTGAGTGTGTGTTATTTCAGAAAATCATAGAAAATCACAGAAATCTCGCAGAGCTCCGCAGCACACTTTAAAAAGATTCGTAAGAACAACCTGCAACTGGATCTGTAACCGTTGAAAAAAAAAAAACACCTATCCGTGAACATCACCAAGGTGTCGTTGTACGATTTCTCTTAAATGACGATAGATAAATGGCTGGTTCTTTTTTTTTATTGACACCGGAGGCTCCTTGACTTTGACGTGAAGTGGAAAAATAATTTCTCTATTTTCATTTTGGACCTTTAATCCCAGATAAATGGCCATAACTCAAAAACCGTTGAGGCCTAGACGCCATCTTGTTCGGGGCCAACTGCCCATTATGCCGCCCCTACGCTCACCGAGTTTCGGCTTCTAAATATTTTCAGTTTTCGAGATAAGGCCCCGTCGTGAATCGTGATGTTTTGTAGCAATAGCCATATGATTGCTTATGCCCTCTTGTGGGAATTTCCGGGACATGGGAAAAATGACATAAATCTTATTATTTTTGTAAACGGAAACCGAATGTCCGACAACGTTCATTTGATGACTTCCTGGTAGGTCCGGCCCTGCCGCTCGGCCCGACGCCGTCCGCGAATTTTACAAACGATTTCGGACGTCTAGTAAGGGACCGTACATTTGCAATATGGACTTTCTCACTAACCATACAGGTACTGCCGAATTCTTCCCTTATGTATGGAAAGGAAGACCCAGAGTTACCTCTGCTGCAGAGGATAAGTTCATTACAGTTAACTGCACTTCAGGTTGCAGCCCAAATAAATGCTTCACATAGTTCAAGTAACAGACGCATCTCAACATCAACTGTTCAGAGGAGACTGCGGGAATCAGGCCTTCTTGGTTGAATTGCTGCAAAAAAAAACACTACTAAAGGACACCAGTAAGAAGAAGAGACTTGTTTGGGCCAAGAAACACGAGCAATGGACATTAGACTGGTGGAAATCTGTCTTTCGGTCTGATGAGTCCAAATGTGAGATTTTTGGTTCCAACCGCTGTGTCTTTTTGAGTCGCAGAGCAGGTGAATGGTTGATCTCCGCATGTGTGGTTACCACCATGAGCATGGAGGCGGAGGTGTGGGGGTGCTTTTCTGGTGACAATGTGATTTATTTAGAATTCAAGGCACACTTAACCAGCATGGCTACCACAGCATTCTGCAAGGATACGCCATCCCATCTGGTTTGCGTTTAGTTGGACTATCAGTTGATTTTCAACAGAACAATGACCCAAAACAAACCTCCAGGCTGTGGAAGAGCTATTTGACCAAGAAGGAGAGTGATGGAGTGCTGCATCAGATGACCTGGCCTCCACAATCACCCGACCTTAACCCAATTGAGACAGTTTGGGATGAGTTGAACCGCAGAGTGAAGGAAAAGCAACCAACAAGTGCTCAGCATATGTGGGAACTCCTTCAAGACTGTTGGATAAGTATTCCAGGTGAAGCTGGTTGAGAGAATGTCAACAGTGTGCGACGCTGTCGTCTAAAACATTTTTTGATTTGTTTAACACTTTTTGGTTTACATGATTGCATATATGTTATTTCATAGTTTTGATATCTTCACTAATATTCTACAATGTATAAAATAGTAAAAATTAAGAAAGACCTTGAATGAGTAGGTGTGTCTAACCTTTTGACTAATACTGTAAGTGTAAAGAATTACATTTCAATTTTTATCCACAACTTTATCCACAACTTCTCCCACAATTGTGGAAAGTAATAAATGAAAGCACCAGAGTTGAATGTTCTCAGTAAAGCATGCCCAGACTAAAGAGTAGCCTTATGTTCTTTGGCTGCTGGACAAATTCCGCGCTGTTTTCCTACAAGAACAATCGTCAGATTTCTTAAGTGGGGAAGTCCGACCACCTCGGTACATTTATCCTCTGTGTTCATGCAGCGATTCAGCATGTTTATGGAAAGGTCATTGGGGGACAGGTGAGTTGAAGTTGGGAGACCCTTTGTTTTGTTACATTTTCCACTGGTCGCAAACTGGTTGAATCAACGTTGTTTCCACGTCATTCCAAATGAATTACATTGAACCAATGTGGAATAGACGATGAATTGACGTCTGTGCCCAATGAATTTCTTCTGGTAATCCACAACCATGCTAGCTAGACCTCACTTAACACCCATTACTTTACCTCAAATCAACACAGGGATGTTAGGCAACATATACCCTCTGTCTCTCCATGATCTCTCTCTCTGGTTTTTGGTAAAAACCTGTCAAAATATCCCCTTCACTCGCTTGCTCATTTGTACGTGTTCAACAACGGTAACAAGACCTCTACAGTCATATCCAGAAAAACTGTCCAAATTACTTTAGTCTTAAATTATCTCTAATTGGCCGCTGTGTTGGGTTACTGGCGGATGCCGTCCAATCACTTTGTCTGGCAGTGAAAGGCTCTACTCATTTCCAGCTGGTTAATGATGGCCAAACGGGTGCTTACCAACATCATGCCATTTTCCAAAGGTTACCACGGATGACTATTAACTGGCTGCAAGGTTTGTTTTACTAAATGCCATTGTCACTTATGGTGTAGCTGCTAGCTGCTAGCTACCAGTCAGCTCTTCTACGACTGGGAATCATTTCTCTCCAGGTACAATGAAGACTTGTCTGAAAAAGTAGAGTAGGTCCTAGAAAATAACGAATAATGATCATGCTGCAATACGTCTATGTCGAGCTCAGTGGTCCGTTGAGAGGGTTTTGTAATTACACGAGGAACAGGGGCTGGTCCTTAATCCACAAACCAATTGCTCAAGCATTTAATTTCTACAAGAGCAACTTCATTTTACATTTAATTGGACTAAAACAGATGTTTGATTGTAAAATCCTCAGATTGTGACACAACTCTCTTTAATGAAATGTTACATTTTCCAGCCCTTGTTGTCATGGTGTTGATGTTATGGATCAGGCAGACTCCCTTCCATAAATTCCTGATGTGTTTCCCAAGCATTCACTAGGGACGCCACCAGGGTGAGAGTAAGGCAAGAGGTCCATTACGGCATCCTGCAAAATAAATAGTGTGGTGCTCCATATCTTTAAAACGTGAGCCAATCAAAATAAATGCAGCAAACCTATAGGCTACTACACCATTAGTTAACAATACTGCAGAAAACCTATAGGCTACTACACCATTAGTTAACATTACTGCAGAAAACCTATAGGCTACTACACCATTAGTTAACATTACTGCAGAAAACCTATAGGCTACTACACCATTAGTTAACATTACTGCAGAAAACCTATAGGCTACTACACCATTAGTTAACATTACTGCAGAAAACCTATAGGCTACTACACCATTAGTTAACATTACTGCAGAAAACCTATAGGCTACTAAACCATTAGTTAACATTACTGCAGAAAACCTATAGGCTACTACACCATTAGTTAACATTACTGCAAAAAACCTATAGGCTACTACACCATTAGTTAACATTACTGCAGAAAACCTATAGGCTACTACACCATTAGTTAACATTACTGCAGAAAACCTATAGGCTACTACACCATTAGTTAACATTACTGCAGGTCAGCCACATGAAACATTAACAAATTGACAAGAAACTGGGTGGTATAAGCTCCAAATTGACATGAAACTGGGTGGTATACGCTCCAAATTGACATGAAACTGGGTGGTATACCCTCCAAATTGACACGAAACTGGGTGGTATACGCTCCAAATTGACACGAAACTGGGTGGTATACGCTCCAAATTGACATGAAACTGGGTGGTATACGCTCCAAATTGACATGAAACTGGGTGGTATACCCTCCAAATTGACACGAAACTGGGTGGTATACGCTCCACATTGACACGAAACTGGGTGGTATACGCTCCAAATTGACATGAAACTGGGTGGTATATGCTCCAAATTGACACGAAACTGGGTGGTATACCCTCCAAATTGACATGAAACTGGGTGGTATACGCTCCAAATTGACATGAAACTGGGTGGTATACGCTCCAAATTGACACGAAACTGGGTGGTATACACTCCACATTGACACGAAACTGGGTGGTATACCCTCCAAATTGACAAGAAACTGGGTGGTATACGCTCCAAATTGACACGAAACTGGGTGGTATACGCTCCACATTGACACGAAACTGGGTGGTATACACTCCACATTGACACGAAACTGGGTGGTATACGCTCCAAATTGACATGAAACTGGGTGGTATACACTCCACATTGACACGAAACTGGGTGGTATACGCTCCAAATTGACATGAAACTGGGTGGTATACACTCCACATTGACACAAAACTGGGTGGTATACGCTCCAAATTGACACAAAACTGGGTGGTATACCCTCCAAATTGACATGAAACTGGGTGGTATATGCTCCAAATTGACACGAAACTGGGTGGTATACGCTCCAAATTGACATGAAACTGGGTGGTATACGCTCCACATTGACATGAAACTGGGTGGTATACGCTCCAAATTGACATGAAACTGGGTGGTATATGCTCCAAATTGACACGAAACTGGGTGGTATACGCTCCACATTGACATGAAACTGGGTGGTATACGCTCCAAATTGACATGAAACTGGGTGGTATACGCTCCACATTGACATGAAACTGGGTGGTATACGCTCCACATTGACATGAAACTGGGTGGTATACGCTCCAAATTGACATGAAACTGGGTGGTATATGCTCCAAATTGACACGAAACTGGGTGGTATACGCTCCAAATTGACACGAAACTGGGCGGTATACGCTCCAAATTGACACGAAACTGGGTGGTATACGCTCCAAATTGACACGAAACTGGGTGGTATACGCTCCACATTGACATGAAACTGGGTGGTATACGCTCCAAATTGACACGAAACTGGGTGGTATACGCTCCACATTGACACGAAACTGGGTGGTATACACTCCAAATTGACACGAAACTGGGTGGTATACGCTCCAAATTGACACGAAACTGGGTGGTATACGTTCCACATTGACATGAAACTGGGTGGTATACGCTCCAAATTGACACGAAACTGGGTGGTATACGCTCCAAATTGACATGAAACTGGGTGGTATACGCTCCAAATTGACATGAAACTGGGTGGTATACGCTCCAAATTGACACGAAACTGGGTGGTATATGCTCCAAATTGACATGAAACTGGGTGGTATACGCTCCACATTGACATGAAACTGGGTGGTATACGCTCCAAATTGACATGAAACTGGGTGGTATACACTCCACATTGACACGAAACTGGGTGGTATACGCTCCAAATTGACATGAAACTGGGTGGTATACACTCCACATTGACACAAAACTGGGTTGTATACGCTCCAAATTGACACGAAACTGGGTGGTATACGCTCCACATTGACACGAAACTGGGTGGTATACACTCCAAATTGACAAGAAACTGGGTGGTATACGCTCCAAATTGACATGAAACTGGGTGGTATACGCTCCAAATTGACATGAAACTGGGTGGTATACGCTCCAAATTGACATGAAACTGGGTGGTATACCCTCCAAATTGACACGAAACTGGGTGGTATACGCTCCACATTGACACGAAACTGGGTGGTATACACTCCAAATTGACACGAAACTGGGTGGTATACGCTCCACATTGACACGAAACTGGGTGGTATACGCTCCAAATTGACACGAAACTGGGTGGTATACGCTCCACATTGACATGAAACTGGGTGGTATACGCTCCAAATTGACATGAAACTGGGTGGTATACGCTCCAAATTGACACGAAACTGGGTGGTATACGCTCCACATTGACACGAAACTGGGTGGTATACACTCCAAATTGACATGAAACTGGGTGGTATACGCTCCAAATTGACACGAAACTGGGTGGTATACGCTCCACATTGACACGAAACTGGGTGGTATACGCTCCACATTGACATGAAACTGGGTGGTATACGCTCCAAATTGACATGAAACTGGGTGGTATACGCTCCAAATTGACACGAAACTGGGTGGTATACGCTCCACATTGACACGAAACTGGGTGGTATACACTCCAATTGACAAGAAACTGGGTGGTATACGCTCCACATTGACACGAAACTGGGTGGTATACGCTCCAAATTGACACGAAACTGGGTGGTATACGCTCCACATTGACACGAAACTGGGTGGTATACGCTCCAAATTGACATGAAACTGGGTGGTATACGCTCCACATTGACACGAAACTGGGTGGTATACGCTCCACATTGACACGAAACTGGGTGGTATACGCTCCAAATTGACATGAAACTGGGTGGTATACGCTCCAAATTGACACGAAACTGGGTGGTATACGCTCCACATTGACACGAAACTGGGTGGTATACGCTCCAAATTGACACGAAACTGGGTGGTATACACTCCACATTGACACGAAACTGGGTGGTATACCCTCCAAATTGCATTGTGGTTTGAGGAGAACACTTACATTTTGTCAATGCAGAGATTTGTGGCCGAGACCGAAGTCGAAGCGCAGGAAGACAACAGTAGCTTCATCAATTAGGCTACAAATGTAGGCCTAATGACAATCGGATGCTGTTTTTGGTGGGTGGAGGAATGTGCCCGTGTCGCCTGCAGGAGGGCCTTGGTTAGATGATTGTTTGACCATCAGATGAAAACATCATGACTGGTGTTGTGTATGACATATTAAAACGCGTAGGTGGTGTGTATGACTAGAGGAAACTAAAGTCAATTGAATTAAATTGGCTAAATGATATAGCCTAATTAGCTTACTCCTCTCTATACATAAATAAATACACTCATAAGCTAAAACCCCAGAAAGCATACCCCAGAAAGCATGATTTGGCCACAGAGGATCATTAGCTTCTTTAAAACACTGTGGATTGTTTTAAATAGCATATACTATTGTCGGAAGGGCCTGCAATTTGGGCAGCACGCGCTGGAAATACCAGATAGATTATTGTTGAGTTGGGACTGTCCGTGAAAAGCAGAGTCCCAGCCATGCATATGCAATATTAAAAGATGCAATCGCGGAAAAACTGTTTTGGAAAGCAAATGGCTATTGATTTAATGAGATGACAATGAAAAGACTCCAATCTGTCATTCAGTTATGAAAATTCTTAATTTAATCCAGCTAATAGTAGCCTCTTATTGGCACCATTGGAGAACATCGGCCATATCCCAGGCAAATGTGCATATTCACTGTCTTTTTCATTTGGTCAGTGCCACTTTTGTTTGTTTTTGGACAATAATTTCCTCCTCCAGGTTAGATGGACGTCATATTGTATTTGTGTCTCCCTTTTCGTAGGCCGATTATACGGATCAGACAACATCATTTGTATTGATCTGTTTGTCAGTGTCAGCAGAGTAGGCTCCCCTGTCATTGTTGTAGTATAACACAATGTGCGTGCACTTCTGTGTCCTGAAAAAAGAAAGGACATCTACTTTTCCCCCATGACACCACGTATACTATTGCAGTAGCCGGCAGCCATGCATTCACCACGTCAGTGTTATCTTTTTAATACCTGGGCACACCTGTAACCTAAGCCCTCTAAGAAGCAACAATAGCAGGCTTCTCTCTGCATGGGGTCGTGTTGCATCAGGGGTCAGAGTGGAAAACAGAGGCTCTCTTTGTGTTTTCCCAATGAAGTCTAGGACGAGAGGTAGCTGGGTAGGTAATCAAGGCAGTAGCCGAAAGCAAACACCGCTTCCAAATCAGCTCCAGCTTCAGCCAGACTCAGCAGAATTTATCACAAACGTATTAACTTCTACCGGGACTCAAATTGAAACCAGCTCAGGCTCGGCTCACGCTCCACAGGCGCTGAGTGTGAGAAGTGACAGGATGATTTAAGGAGGAATCCAACAACAGATGATTAAGAACTGGGTCGAGAAGGAGGGAGGAGGAGGGGGGAGGAAAGGAGAAGGAGGGAGGGGGAGGGGAGAAGGGGAGGAGGGGAGGAGGTGAGGAGGAGTGAGGAGGAGGGGAGAAGTGGAAGAGGAGGGGAGAAGTGGAGGAGGAGGGGAGAAGGGTAGGAGGAGTGAAGAGGAGGGGAGAAGGGTAGGAGGAGGGGAGAAGGGTAGGAGGAGGGGAGAAGGGTAGGAGGGGGAGAAGGGTAGGAGAGGGGAGAAGGGTAGGAGGGGGGGAGAAGTGGAGGAGGAGGGGAGAAGGGTAGGAGGAGGGGAGAAGGGGAGGAGGGGGGAGAAGGGTAGGAGGAGTGAGGAGGAGGGGAGAAGGATAGGAGGGGGAGAAGGGTAGGAGGGAGAAGGGTAGGAGGAGGGGAGAAGGAGTGAAGAGGAGAGAAGGAGGGGAGGAGGGGAGAAGGGAGGAGGAGTGGAGAATGAGAAAAGAGGAGGGGAGAAGGAGTGAAGAGGAGAGAAGGATGGGAGGAGGGGAGAAGGGTAGGAAGAGAGGAGAAGGGTAGGAGGGGGAGAAGGGTAGGAGGAGGAGAGAAGGGTAGGAGGAGGAGGAGGAGAGGAGACGGGTAGGAGGAGGGGAGAAGGGTAGGAGGAGGGGAGAAGGGTAGGAGGGGGAGAAGGGTAGGAGGAGGGGAGAAGGGTAGGAGGAGTGAGGAGGAGGGGAGAAGGATAGGAGGGGGAGAAGGGTAGGAGGGGAGAAGGGTAGGATGAGGGGAGAAGGAGTGAAGAGGAGAGAAGGAGGGGAGGAGGGGAGAAGGGGAGGAGGAGTGGAGAATGAGAGAAGAGGAGGGGAGAAGGAGTGAAGAGGAGAGAAGGATGGGAGGAGGGGAGGGTAGGAGGAGGGGAGAAGGGTAGGAGGAGTGAGGAGGAGGGGAGAAGGGTAGGAGGAGAGGAGAAGGGTAGGAGGGGGAGAAGGGTAGGAGGAGGAGAGAAGGGTAGGAGGAGTGAGGAGGAGGGGAGAAGTGGAGGAGGGGAGAAGTGGAGGAGGAGGGGAGAAGGGTAGGAGGAGGGGAGAAGGGTAGGAGGGGGAGAAGGGTAGCAGGAGGGGAGAAGGGTAGGGGGAGAAAGGGAGTAGGAGGAGGAGGAGGGGAGAATGAGTGAAGAGGAGGGGAGAAGTGGAGGAGGAGTGAGGAGGAGCCATATGAGTTGGGCACCCGAGTGGCGCAGCAGTCTAAGGCACTGCATCTCAGTGCTAGAGTGAGGAGGAGTGGAGAAGGGTAGGAGGAGGGGAGAAAGGGAGGAGGAGTGAGGAGGAGGGGAGAAGGATAGGAGGAGGGGAAAAGGGGAGGAAGAGGGAGAAGGAGTGAAGAGGAGAGAAGGAGGGGAGGAGGGGAGAAGGGGAGGAGGAGTGGAGAATGAGAGAAGAGGAGGGGAGAAGGAGTGAAGAGGAGAGAAGGAGGGTAGGAGGGGAGAAGGGTAGGAGGAGTGAGGAGGAGGGGAGAAGGAGTGAAGAGGAGAGAAGGAGGGTAGGAGGGGAGAAGGGTAGGAGGAGGGGAGAAGGAGTGAAGAGGAGAGGAGGAGGGGAGGAGGGGAGAAGGGTAGGAGGAGGGGAGAAGGAGTGAAGAGGAGAGGAGGAGGAGGGGAGGAGGGGAGAAGGGGAGAAGGGTAGGAGGAGGGGAGAAGGAGTGAAGAGGAGAGGAGGAGGGGAGGGGAGAAGGGGAGGAGGGGAGAAGGGGAGGAGTGAAAAAGTGAAAAAGTGAGAGTTTATTCAGAGAAAGCTGTAACCCTGTAAGTTTGGACTTCAGCCCCTCGGTGTGATTATTCGGTTAGTCTCACACGTCTCGCTTTCCCCCTAAACTGATTATTTCCCATCTCTCACCACCCCCAATTCAGTCATCTCTCAGTTACATATCCCCTTTTTTATCCTATTCTGTGAAGTTTGGAAGCTGGCTCTCCTTCAGCACTCTTTAGGTACTGTAATGCGGTGTGGTCTGGCACACTGACACATCCTGAAGAGCCATCTGCAAACCCAAAGGCTGAGAGTGCAAGTGGGCTTTTCCTGTATGGTTACAGGTGCCTTGTGCTGTGAAGACACATTCTACAAACTGCCACGTTGAGGTACTGTTGACTTTACAGTCTGGTAGTGATCTTTAACAGTCTACTGCATCTTCACAGAAGAATCACAAGAGTGGCTCAGCATGTATAAACCTCCAGTGTACTTCCTCAGTGTTCTGACAATGCCTGCATCTCTGTCCACCCTGTATAACCTTAGAGAATGAGCCTGCAGCTGCAGATACACATACATGTAAATGTCCTGCTTTACCCTCCGGTTTTGCATGTGTACTATAGTATATACAATAATGTTAGTGAAATCCATCCGGTTCAAAAGCGTGTCTAACATTGGTTGTGTGTGAGCGTCTGTGTGAGCATGTGAGTGGGTGAGCATGCATCTGTGTTTGCGTGTGTGTGTCTGTCCCTCCCACTGTTCCTGGGCTTTGTTAGGCCAGGTGTGTCTGTTCTGAGTGCAGTGGCCCAGGGAGCCGTGAGAACAAGATCGCGGGTCTCTTCTCTTCCCTCAGCTATCTGATTTATCTCACCCTCTCTGGCATTTTAGCAAACAATAGTGGCCCCTTCAATATTGATCTGGATCTCTCTCTTTATCTATCTCTATGGCTGTGTCCCAGATGGCACTCTATTCCTCCTATTGGGCCCTGGTCAAAAGTAGTGCACTATATAGGGAATAGGGTGCCATCTGGGACTCACCCTTTGTGTTGCTCAGGTCCAAGGGAGGCTGCTTTAAATCAGGCCTTGCTGAAGTTTATTTTAATATGTAATTAGCCATGGGTGGGCACTGGGCCTTTGATTATAGGAAGTGCCTGGGGGGAGTGGATGTAAGGATGGCAGAATTTTGAAAAAAACACTCCAGACTGATCAATCATGAGCTCTGACAGAATGCTTTGTCCCTAATTTCAGAGCACTACGTTTGTGGATAGAGGCATTCTCTTGGTCCTTGGTCACTTTATTCAGGGACTCAAACAAGGCAATCGGATCTGGTATTCTCATTTCCTCCTTTGACTCTTTTCTCAGGGTGGTGTGATGCACCTCAAAGACTGTAGATCCACAGTCTTTTCCCAGGGTGGTGTGATGCACCTCAAAGACTGTAGATCCACAGTCTTTTCCCAGGGTGGTGTGATGCACCTCAAAGACTGCAGATCCACAGTCTTTTCCCAGGGTGGTGTGATGCACCTCAAAGACTGCAGATCCACAGTCTTTTCCCAGGGTGGTGTGATGCACCTCAAAGACTGTAGATCCACAGTATTTTCCCAGGGTGGTGTGATGCACCTCAAAGACTGTAGATCCACAGTCTTTTCCCAGGGTGGTGTGATGCACCTCAAAGACTGCAGATCCACAGTCTTTTCCCAGGGTGGTGTGATGCACCTCAAAGACTGTAGATCCACAGTCTTTTCCCAGGGTGGTGTGATACACCTCAAAGACTGCAGATCCACAGTCTTTTCCCAGGGTGGTGTGATGCACCTCAAAGACTGCAGATCCACAGTCTTTTCCCAGGGTGGTGTGATACACCTCAAAGCCTGCAGATCCACAGTCTTTTCCCAGGGTGGTGTGATACACCTCAAAGACTGTAGATCCACAGTCTTTTCCCAGGGTGGTGTGATACACCTCAAAGACTGCAGATCCACAGTCTTTTCCCAGGGTGGTGTGATACACCTCAAAGACTGTAGATCCACAGTCTTTTCCCAGGGTGGTGTGATGCACCTCAAAGACTGCAGATCCACAGTCTTTTCCCAGGGTGGTGTGATGCACCTCAAAGACTGCAGATCCACAGTCTTTTCCCAGGGTGGTGTGATGCACCTCAAAGACTGCAGATCCACAGTCTTTTCCCAGGGTGGTGTGATGCACCTCAAAGACTGCAGATCCACAGTCTTTTCCCAGGGTGGTGTGATGCACCTCAAAGACTGCAGATCCACAGTCTTTTCCCAGGGTGGTGTGATGCACCTCAAAGACTGCAGATCCACAGTCTTTTCCCAGGGTGGTGTGATACACCTCAAAGACTGCAGATCCACAGTCTTTTCCCAGGGTGGTATGATGCACCTCAAAGACTGCAGATCCACAGTCTTTTCCCAGGGTGGTGTGATGCACCTCAAAGACTGCAGATCCACAGTCTTTTCCCAGGGTGGTGTGATACACCTCAAAGACTGCAGATCCACAGTCTTTTCCCAGGGTGGTGTGATGCACCTCAAAGACTGCAGATCCACAGTCTTTTCCCAGGGTGGTGTGATGCACGTCAGCAACTGTAGATCCACAGTCTTTTCCCAGGGTGGTGTGATGCACCTCAAAGACTGCAGATCCACAGTCCTTTCCCAGGGTGGTGTGATGCACCTCAAAGACTGCAGATCCACAGTCTTTTCCCAGGGTGGTGTGATGCACGTCAGCAACTGCAGATCCACAGTATTTTCGCAGGGTGGTGTGATGCACCTCAAAGACTGCAGATCCACAGTCTTTTCCCAGGGTGGTGTGATGCACCTCAAAGACTGCAGATCCACAGTCTTTTCCCAGGGTGGTGTGATGCACCTCAAAGACTGCAGATCCACAGTCTTTTCCCAGGGTGGTGTGATGCACGTCAGCAACTGTAGATCCACAGTCTTTTCTCAAGGTGGTGTGATGCACCTCAAAGACTGCAGATCCACAGTCTTTTCCCAGGGTGGTGTGATGCACGTCAGCGACTGTAGATCCACAGTCTTTTCCCAGGGTGGTGTGATGCACCTCAAAGACTGCAGATCCACAGTCTTTTCCCATGGTGTGATGCACCTCAAAGACTGCAGATCCACAGTCTTTTCCCAGGGTGGTGTGATGCACCTCAAAGACTGCAGATCCACAGTCTTTTCCCAGGGTGGTTTGATGCACGTCAGTGACTGTAGATCCACAGTCTTTTCCCAGGGTGGTGTGATGCACGCCAGTGACTGCAGATCCACAGTCTTTTCCCAGGGTGGTGTGATGCACGTCAGTGACTGTAGATCCACAGTCTTTTCCCAGGGTGGTGTGATGCACCTCAAAGACTGCAGATCCACAGTCTTTTCCCAGGGTGGTGTGATGCACCTCAAAGACTGCAGACCCACAGTCTTTTCCCAGGGTGGTGTGATGCACCTCAAAGACTGCAGATCCACAGTCTTTTCCCAGGGTGGTGTGATGCACGTCAAAGACTGTAGATCCACAGTCTTTTCCCATGGTGTGATGCACCTCAAAGACTGCAGATCCACAGTCTTTTCCCAGGGTGGTGTGATGCACCTCAAAGACTGTCGATCCACAGTCTTTTCTCAGGGTGGTTTGATGCACATCTAAGACTGTAGATCCACAGTCTTTTCCCAGGGTGGTGTGATGCACCTAAAAGACTGCAGATCCACAGTCTTTTCCCAGGGTGGTGTGATGCACCTCAAAGACTACAGATCCACAGTCTTTTCCCAGGGTGGTGTGATGCACCTCAAAGACTGCAGATCCACAGTCTTTTCCCAGGGTGGTGTGGTGCACCTCAAAGACTGCAGATCCACAGTCTTTTCCCAGGGTGGTGTGATGCACCTCAAAGACTGCAGATCCACAGTTTATTCATGGGGTGGTGTGATGCTCGTCAGCAACTGTAGATCCACAGTCTATTCTAAGGGTGGTGTGATGCACGTCAGCCACTATAGATCCACAGTTTATTCATGGGGTGGTGTGATGCACGTCAGCAACTGTAGATCCACAGTCTTTTCCCAGGGTGGATTGATGCACATCAGCCACTGTAGATCCACAGTCTTTTCCCAGGGTGGTGTGATGCACCTCAAAGACTGCAGATCCACAGTCTTTTCCCAGGGTGGTGTGATGCACCTCAAAGACTGCAGATCCACAGTCTTTTCCCAGGGTGGTGTGATACACCTCAAAGACTGCAGATCCACAGTCTTTTCCCAGGGTGGTATGATGCACCTCAAAGACTGCAGATCCACAGTCTTTTCCCAGGGTGGTGTGATGCACCTCAAAGACTGCAGATCCACAGTCTTTTCCCAGGGTGGTGTGATACACCTCAAAGACTGCAGATCCACAGTCTTTTCCCAGGGTGGTGTGATGCACCTCAAAGACTGCAGATCCACAGTCTTTTCCCAGGGTGGTGTGATGCACGTCAGCAACTGTAGATCCACAGTCTTTTCCCAGGGTGGTGTGATGCACCTCAAAGACTGCAGATCCACAGTCTTTTCCCAGGGTGGTGTGATGCACCTCAAAGACTGCAGACCCACAGTCTTTTCCCAGGGTGGTGTGATGCACCTCAAAGACTGCAGATCCACAGTCTTTTCCCAGGGTGGTGTGGTGCACATCAAAGTCTGTAGATCCACAGTCTTTTCCCAGGGTGGTGTGATGCACGTCAAAGACTGTAGATCCACAGTCTTTTCCCATGGTGTGATGCACCTCAAAGACTGCAGATCCACAGTCTTTTCCCAGGGTGGTGTGATGCACCTCAAAGACTGTCGATCCACAGTCTTTTCCCAGGGTGGTTTGATGCACATCTAAGACTGTAGATCCACAGTCTTTTCCCAGGGTGGTGTGATGCACCTAAAAGACTGCAGATCCACAGTCTTTTCCCAGGGTGGTGTGATGCACCTCAAAGACTGCAGATCCACAGTCTTTTCCCAGGGTGGTGTGATGCACCTCAAAGACTGCAGATCCACAGTCTTTTCCCAGGGTGCTGTGATGCACCTCAAAGACTGCAGATCCACAGTCTTTTCCCAGGGTGGTGTGGTGCACCTCAAAGACTGCAGATCCACAGTCTTTTCCCAGGGTGGTGTGATGCACCTCAAAGACTGCAGATCCACAGTTTATTCATGGGGTGGTGTGATGCTCGTCAGCAACTGTAGATCCACAGTCTATTCTAAGGGTGGTGTGATGCACGTCAGCCACTATAGATCCACAGTTTATTCATGGGGTGGTGTGATGCACGTCAGCAACTGTAGATCCACAGTCTTTTCCCAGGGTGGATTGATGCACATCAGCCACTGTAGATCCACAGTCTTTTCCCAGGGTGGTGTGATGCACCTCAAAGACTGCAGATCCACAGTCTTTTCCCAGGGTGGTGTGGTGCACATCAAAGTCTGTAGATCCACAGTCTTTTCCCAGGGTGGTGTGATGCACGTCAAAGACTGTAGATCCACAGTCTTTTCCCATGGTGTGATCACCTCAAAGACTGCAGATCCACAGTCTTTTCCCAGGGTGGTGTGATGCACCTCAAAGACTGTCGATCCACAGTCTTTTCCCAGGGTGGTTTGATGCACAACTAAGACTGTAGATCCACAGTCTTTTCCCAGGGTGGTGTGATGCACCTCAAAGACTGCAGATCCACAGTCTTTTCCCAGGGTGGTGTGATGCACCTCAAAGACTACAGATCCACAGTCTTTTCCCAGGGTGGTGTGATGCACCTCAAAGACTGCAGATCCACAGTCTTTTCCCAGGGTGGTGTGATGCACGTCAGCAACTGTAGATCCACAGTCTTTTCCCAGGGTGGATTGATGCACATCAGCCACTGTAGATCCACAGTCTATTCTAAGGGTGGTGTGATGCACGTCAGCCACTATAGATCCACAGTTTATTCATGGGGTGGATTGATGCACGTCAGCAACTGTAGATCCACAGTCTTTTCCCAGGGTGGATTGATGCACATCAGCCACTGTAGATCCACAGTCTATTCTTAGGGTGGTGTGATGCACGTCAGCGACTGTGGATCCATATTCTACAGTTTCAGGAGGGACAAATAATGTTTTATTTTATTTCTTTATTTAACCTTTATATAGAGTTGAAGTCGGAGAAGTTTACATACACCTTAGCCAAATACATTTAAACTCAGTTTTTCACAATTCCTGACATTTAAACCAAGTAAAAATGCACTGTCTTAAGTCAGTTAGGATCACCTATTTATTTTAAGAATGTGAAATGTCAGAATAATAGTAGAGAGAATGATTTATTTCAGATTTTATTTCTTTCATCACATTACCAGTGGGTCAGAAGTTTACATAAACTCAATTAGTATTTGGTAGCATTGCCTTTACATTGTTTAACTTGGGTCAAATTTTTCAGGAGGCCTTCCACAAGCTTCCCACAATAAGTTGGGGGGAATTCTGGTCCATTCCTCCTGACAGAGCTGGTGTAACTGAGTCAGGTTTGTAGGCCTCCTTGCTCGCACACGCTTTTTCAGTTCTGCCCACAAACTTTCTATAGGATTGAGGTCAGGGCTTTGTGATTTCCACTCCAATACCTTGACCCTGGTGTCCTTAAGCCATTTTGCCACAACTTTGGCAGTATGCTTGGGGTCATTGTCCATTTGGAAGACCCATTTGCGACCAAGCTTTAACTTCCTGACTGATGTCTTGAGATGTTCCGTCAATATATCCACATTTTCCTGCCTCATGAAGCCATCTATTTTGAGAAGTGCACCAGTCCCTCCTGCAGCAAAGCACCCCCACAACATGATGCTGCCACCCCCGTGCTTCACGGTTGGGTTGGTGTTCTTAGGCTTGCAAGCCTCTCCCTTTTTCCTCCAAACATTATGATGGTCATTATGGCCAAACCGTTATATTTTTGTTTCATCAGACCAGAGGGCATTTCTCCAAAAAGTACAATCTTTGTCCCCATGTGCAGTTGCAAACCGTAGTCTGGCTTTTTGTGGCGGTTTTGGAGCAGTGGCTTCTTCCTTACTGAGCGGCCTTTCAGATTATGTCGATATAGGACTTGTTTTACTGTCGATAAAGACACTCTTGGGACCTGTTTCCTCCAGCATCTTCACAGGGTCCTTTGCTGTTCTTCTGGGATTGATTTGCACTTTTCGAACCAAAGTACGTTCATCTCTAAGAGACAGAACGCGTCTCCTTCCTGAGCGGTATGACGGCTGCATGGACCCATGGTGTTTACACTTGCGTACTATTGTTTGTACAGATGAACGTGGTACCTTCAGGCTTTTGGATGAACCAGACTTGTGGAGGTCTACAATTTTTGTTTCTGAGGTATTGGCTGATTTCTTTTGATTTTCTCATGATGTCAAGCAAAGAGGCACTGAGTTTGAAGGTAGGCCTTGAAATACACCCACAGGTACACCTCCAATTGACTCAAATGCCTATCTGAAGCTTCTAAAGCCATGACTTCATTTTATGGAATTTTCCAAGCTATTAAAGGCACATTCAACTTAGTGTATGTAAACTTCTGACCCATTGGAATTGTGATACAGTTAAATAATCTGTCTGTAAACAATTGTTGGAAAAATGACTTGTGTCTTGCACAAAGTAGATCTCCTAACCAACTTGCCAAAACTATAGTTTGTTAATTAACAAGAAATTTGTGGAGTGGTTGAAAAACAAGTTTTAATGACTCCAACCTAAGTGTATGTAAACATCCGACTTCAACTGTAACTAGGTAAGTTGAGTACAAATTGTTATTTTATGATGACGGCCTACCCCGGCCAAACCCTCCCCTAACACGGATGATGCTGGGCCAATTGTGCACCGCTCTATTGGACTCTGGATCACGGCTGGTTGTGATACAGCCCAAGATCGAACCAGGGTCTGTGCCTTAGACTGCTGCGCCACTCGGGTGCCCAACTCATATGGCACCCCATACTTTAGTCTGGTAAATAATGTAGTGAGAAGTATCTGTGTATTTGACACATTTTATAAGTTTGTGTTCTATAATGTGTTTTTAGAGTACAGCAAACAAAAATGTGTCGTTAGGACGTCCGTGGAACATCATCGTACCCTGGATGTCCCCTGTTTTTGTACTTTGTTTATTTAACCTTCATTTGAACTCGGCAAATCAGTTAAGAACAAATTCTTATCTACAATGACAAAAAAAAGCAAAAAAGGCAACCAAGAAGCAAAAGGCCTCCTGAGGGGACGGAAGCTGAGATTTAAAAAATAAATATACACAAAACACACATCACGACAAGAGAGACAGCACAAGTTTGCTGGGAGGTCACGTTCTCTTTCTAATCGGTGAATGGCACATTGTATTCTACATTTTGATGCCGGAGTCCAGTGAGACAGGTTTAACTTGAGCTTCTTTTGGCTCCTGTCCTGCCTGGGGGAGCAACTTCTAGGATACTGGGATGAAAATAAGTGGTTTCACTTCTCAGCTTTATTAGCCTTCTTAAGCAGACCCGCTTACCCCCTCCTGCCCCCCTTTTCCCTCCACCGCAATCCCTCCACCCCTATCCCTCCACCCCTATCCCTCCCAAACACTAGCCAGATGGCTGGAAAGTGGACTTTATTTAAATCTGCTAATTATGGATGTTTTCATACTCCTCCTCGTCCTCCATCTCTCTGACTCCACCCCCTCGACCCCCTCCTTCAGATCATGGCTGGGGCATGATGCATGGCATACCAGTGGACCACAGCCCCGGCTTATAGAGGAGACCTGTGAGATTGACACTGTGTTGACATGGGGAGGAAGGGATTAGAGAAAGTCACACAGCCTGATCTGCAGCGATGACAACAATGACCTGAGTTGGACAGGTAAAGGTTAAAGTAGCAGGTTTGATACCTCACTATAATTGGCTGATTTGTTTCAATATGAGAAGGAAATATTGGGTGTTGAAGATTGCATCTTCTTGCTTTGAAAAATGGTAACACTTATTAAGTTAACAATGTAATGACACAGTCATAGTTGCAGTAAGAACATTGTAGTTGCATAGCAACTGCTGTGTAATGTTTCCCTTAGTTCCATCTAATAATATTTGTATTTGTATTTATTATGGATCCCATTTAGCTGTTGCCAAGGCAGCAGTTACTCTTCCTGGTGTCCAGCAAAATTAAGGCAGTTGATACAATTTTAAAAACATAAAAATACATTCACAGATTCCACAACACACTGTGTGCCCTCTGGCCCCTACACCACTACCACATATCTACAGTTCAAAATCCATGTGTACATGTGTGTATAGTGTGCATGTTAATGTGTGTGTGTTGTGCATGTGTTTGTGCCTATGTTTGTGTTGCTTTACAGTCCCCGCTGTTCCATAAGGGGTTTTTTCATCTGTGTTTTAAATCTAATTTGACTGCTTGTGTCAGTTACTTTATGTGGAATAGAGTTCCATGTAGTCATGGCTCTATGTAGTACTGTGTGCCTCCCATAGTCTGTTCTGGACTTGGAGACTGTGAATGCTCTGTGGCATGTCTTGTAGGGTATGCATGGGTGTCCGAGCTGTGTGCCAGTAGTTTAGACAGACAGCTCAGTGCATTCAACATGTCAATACCTCTCATAAATAAAAGTAGTGATGAAGTCAATCTCTCCTCCACTTTCAGCCAGGAGAGATTGACATGCATATTATTAATATTAGCTCTCTGTGTACATCTAAGGGTCAGCCGTGCTGCCCTGATCTGAGCTTATTGCAATTTTCATAAGTTTATTTTTTTGGCACCTGACCACACGACTGAACAGTAGGTCCAGGTGCGACAAAACCAGGGCCTGTAGGACCTGCCTTGTTGATAGTGCTGTCAGAGCAGCACTTTATTATTGATATACCTCTCCTCATCTTAGCTACTGTTGTATCAATATGTTTTGACCATGACAGTTTACAATCCAGGGTTACTCCAAGCAGTTTAGACACCTCAACTTGCTCAATTTCCACATTATTTATTACAAGATTTAGTTGCCATTCATTTTACCCTCTCTATTATTATTATTATTATTTCAGTTCCTCATCAATCCATGGGGATTGAAGACTTTTCCCAGTCATGTTCTAACCATGTTCTAACCATGTGTATGTGACAAATAAAATTGGATTTGATTTGATTTGATTTTAGGTTTATGGTTTAGTGAATGATTTGTCCCAAATACAATGCTTATAGTTTTGGAAATATTTAGGACTAACTTATTCCTTGCCACCCACTCCGAAACTAACTGCAACTCTTTGTTAAGTAATTTCAGTCGCAGTCATTTCAGTCGCTGTAATAGCTGACATGTATAGAGTTGAGTCATCTGCATACATAGAAACTCTGGCTTTATTCAATGCCAGTGGCATGTCATTAGTAAAGATTTTTAAAAGTAATGGGCCTAGACAGCTGCCCTGGGGAATTCCTGATTCTACCTGTATTATGTTGGAAAGGCTTCCATTAAAGAACACCCTCTGTGTTCTGTTAGACAGGTGACTCTTTATCCACAATATACAGTAGCAGGGGGTGTAAATCCATAACACATATGTTTTTTCAGCAGAAGACTATGATCAATAATGTCAAAATCTGCACACAATTCTTACAAAACAGCCCCCACAGTCTTTGTACCAATCATATTTTGTTGAATGTCCTTCCCTATAAGAATGCTGGAAGTTTGTTAACTGTAAAATATTTGTTTACTGTAAAATACTGTAAAATAGCATTGTATCTGGTCAAACACAATTTTTCCAAAAGTTTACTAAGGGTTGGTAACATTCTGATTGGTTGGATATTTGATCCCGTAAAGGGGGCTTTCTATTCTTGGGTTGCTGTTTGGGGATTTAGGCTGGGTTTCTGTACAGCACTTCGAGATATCAGCTGATGTAAGGAGGGCTATATAAATACATTTGATTTGATTTGAATTTGATTTGGAATAACTTTAGCTTCCATCCAAGCCTGGGGGCACACACATTCTAGTAGCCTTAAATTGAACAAATGGCGAATAAGAGTGGCAATATTGTCCACTATTATCCTCAATAATTTTCCATCCAAGTTGTCAGACCCCAGTGGCTTGTCATTGTTGATAGGCACCAATCATTTTCTCAACTCTTCCACACTTCCACAATGCTTGTCTTTCATTATTTGGTCAGATATACTTGGATGTGTAGTGTCAGCGTTTTTTACTAGCATGGCATCCCTAAGTTTGATAATCTTGCCAATGAAAAAATCATGAAAGTAGTTGGCAATATCAGTTGGTTTCGCGATGAATGAGCCATCTGGTTCAATAAATGATGGAGTTGAGTTTGCCCTTTTTCCCAAAATGTCATTTAAGGTGCTCCAAAGGTTTTTACTATCATTCTTTGTGTCATTTATCTTTGTTTCATAGTGTAGTTTCTTCTTCTTTTTATTCAGTTTAGTCCCTTGATTTCTCTATTTGCAATACGTTTGACAATGGGTTGTGCAGCCAGACTTATTTGCCATTCCTTTTGCCCTCTCAACCGTACAATATTTCAGTTCCTCATCAATCCATGGGGATTGAAGACTTTTTCCAGTCATTTTCTTAATGGGTGCATGCCAATAAGTAACTGGAATATGTGGACCTGTGGACCTGTGCTTCTGTTTCCTGTAAAAGATCCATGACACAATATTCTCATTACAACAGACTATAACATCCTTTTGTAATATCAATATAAGGATTTGGAAACTTTACAGTGACTGCAACCAACAGTTTTGTGAAATCCACACCAAACGCTCCGTGAATGTGGCTGTAGCTTTGTGAAATCCACAGCAATCGCTCTGTGAATATGACTGTAGCTTCGTGAAATCCACAGCAATCATTCCTGAATTGTGACTGTAGCTTTGTGAAATCCACAGCAATCACTCTGTGAATATGACTGTAGCTTTGTGAAATCTACAGCAAATGCTCCTTAAATGTGATTGTAGCTTTGTGAAATCCACAGTAATCAATCCATTTTATGTGAATGACTGTAGCTTTGTGAAATCCACAGCAATCACTCCTTGAATGTGACTAGCTTTGTGAAATCCACAGCAATCACTCCTTGAATGTGACTGTTGTCTAGTACATTGTCCTTTTGTAGGACACACTCGCGACCTGTGAGTTAAAATCAATATCACCCTCAGCCCAAGTAGGAATTCCTTCTTGGAAGGACATTGCCTTCTCAAGCAGGGACTGGGTTCAAATCCCACAATTGCAGCTGCTTCTAATCGTTTGACCTGGTAACGCTGTCATCCCAATTGAGACATACACCTTAGTGGGCACCAGGTTTGGGGTCAATTCCATTTCAATTCAGGAAGCACACTGAAATTCTATCCAATGTTTTTCAATAAGAATATTTTGGAATTGGAATGGAAATTGCAGTGTTCTTCCTGACTTGGCTGGAATTAAAATGGAATTGACCCAAACCATGATGGGCACCTGTCCTCCTCCCACCCCTGAGCCTTCAGTCCCCAGTCCTCCCCTGCTGACAGAGTTATGTTCATCATTAAAGCTCCTAATAAACCAAGGGTCAAAGGCCAGCCAGCAGTCCAGATGACATTGTTCAGTCATTAAGTGTAATTGTGGGTTTGTGACACTATTTGTACTGGTGAAAACCGTCTTTATGTCTTTGTTCTTCTGCACCGTTAACTTGTGGCTGTTGGAAACAGGAACAACAGTTACAGTCAGATCCAAAAGTATTGAGACAGTGATACATTTGTTGTTGTCTTGGCTCTTTAATCCAGCACTTTGGATTTGAAATTATACAATGACTATGAGGTAAAAAGTAAAAAGACTGTCATCTTTAATTTGAGGGTATTTTCCTCCTTATTGGGTGAATTGTTGAGAAATCACAGAAGTTTTTGTATATATAATTCACTTACAGTGCATTCGGAAAGTATTCAGACCCCATGACTTTTTCCACATTTCATTAAATTACAGCCTTTTATTCTAAAATGGATGAAATAATTTCCCCCCCATTAATCTACACAATACCCCATAATGACAAAGCGAAAACAGGTTTTTAGAAAATACTGCACATTTATAAAATACGAAACAGAAATACCTAATTTACGTAAGTATTCAGGCCCTTTGCTATGAGACTCGAAATTGATTTCAGGTACATCCTGTTTCCATTGATCATCCTTGAGATGTTTCTACAACTTGATTGGAGTCCACCTGTGTTAAATTCAATTGATTGGACATGATTTGGAAAGGCACACACCTTTCTATATAAGGTCCCACAGTTGAAAGTGCATGTCAGAACAAAAACCAAGCCATGATATCGAAGGAATTGTCCGTAGAGCTCCGAGACAGGATTGGGGAAGGGCCTTGGTCAGGGAGGTGAAGGGCCTTGGTCAGGGAGGTGAAGGGCCTTGGTCAGGGAGGTGAAGGGCCTTGGTCAGGGAGGTGAAGGGCCTTGGTCAGGGAAGTCAATAAGAACCCAATGGTCTCGCCTGAATAATGATGAGTGAGAAAGTCAGAGACACACAAGTACAGAACCATAGCCCTAAGACGTGCTAAGTGCTCACCGTACATTAACAAGGGGGGTTAGTTTTTCTGGGACGTATGATATTTGTAACTTTCTCACTCATCATTATTCACAATTCATTCAGGACTATCCGTAACCGTGGTAACATCCACATTAATGTAGAAGTGTTTCGAAAAATATTGCATTCTTATTTACAATAAAAGTAACTTCAAAATGACACAATACATTATTTACCATCCATTTCTATTGGGCACAAAATAGTCTGAAACACATTTTAAATAAACAGCTAATGCATCCAACAAGTTTGTAGATTCACAAGCTTGATGTAATCATTGCGTTTTAGGAATATGGGACCAAATACTAAAAGTTTGACTACTTTAATTGACATATAAGTGAAACAATCCCAATACCTTTAGTCCCCTAAAATGGGGGGAATATTTACAAAAAGTGCAGTAATTTCTAAACGGTTCACCCGATATGGACGAAAATATACTCAAATGAAAGATGACAGTTGTATCATTTCAAATCCAAAAGTACTGGAGTACAGAGCCCAATCCACAAAACATACGTCCCTGTCCCAATAATTTTGGAACTCACTGTGTATGTTATAATTTAGATGTAATAGTGACACACATCAAATCAAATCAAATTGTATTTGTCAAATGTGACGAATGCAACAGGTGTAGTAGACCTTACTATGAAATTCTAACTTACAAGCCCTTAACCAACAATGCACTGCAAGAAATAGAGTTAATAAAATATTTACTCTCTGGATTAAAACCAAATTCTGATAAGCGTACTATATTGCGTATTGGATCACTAAAAAATGCAAGTTTTACATTACCGTGTAGTTTACCAATTAAATGGTCTGACGGAGATGTGTACATACTCTGTATACATATCCTGAAATACATCATCTCACTCCAATACATTTTTATAGAAAGTTAGCAAAAATAGATAAGATCTTGCTACCATGGAAAGGAAAATGCCTGTCTATTTGTGTAAAAATCCCCCTGATGAACTCTTTAGTCATATCACAGTTTACCTATTTGCTTATGGTTTAGCCTACACCTAGTGCCCTGCTTTTAAATTATATGAACATAAAATATACAATTTTATTTGGAACAGCAACCCAGACAAAATTAAAAGGGTCTATTTATATAACGAATATGAATTCGGAGGGCAGAAATTATTAAATATTAAAGCATTAGACCTCTCACTAAAGGCATCAGTCATACACAAGTTAAACTTAATTACAAACAGGTTCTCTAGAACAAATAATACAACAAATATTGTGGTTAAACTCAAATATACTAATTGATTAAAAAAACAAATGTCATGGACGTCTTGGTGGAAATGACTGGACCAAGGTGCAGCGTGTTAAGCGTACATTTTCCTTTATTTGTGTAAATGTCGCCAACAAAACAAGAAACAAAGAAATGACCGTGAAGCTTACTAGGAGCGGCAGGGTAGCCTAGTGGTTAGAGCATTGGACTAGTAACCGAAAGGTTGCAAGTTCGAATCCCCGAACAGCCAGTTAACCCACTGTTCCTAGGCCGTCATTGAAAATAAGAATTTGTTCTTAACTGACTTGCCTCGTTAAATAAAGGTAAAAAAAAACGGCTATAGTGCCTCTAACAAAGATAACTACCCACAAAATTGGGAAAAGGAAAAAGGCTGCCTAAGTATGTTTCCCAATCAGAGACAACGATAGACAGCTGTCCCTGATTACCTGGCCAAAACATAGAATACCAAAACATAGAAAACAGAACATAGAATGCCTACCCAAATCACACCTTGACCAAACCAAATAGAGACATAAAAGGCTCTCTAAGGTCAGGGCGTGACAACGAAAAATATCATAAATAGGACTGGTGGAGTTACGTCACACATGCAGCTAACACAGACATATGGAAATGTCTGTTCAAAAGTGTGATAAATAAAAACATATTCCAATTTCATTTAAGGACCAAAAAACTGACAGCTGTGCCATATAAATTGCAAAATAGTTGGGAAGAGATTTCCGATGTACCAATCCATGCCACATGGTTTATGATTTGATACGCAAAACAACACCGGATTCAAAACTTCAAATTTGTACATTTAAATGACTGTACAGAATTCTTGCAACCAATAGAATGTTATATATAAGAGATACAATCTTCCCAGCTCTGCAGATTCTGCTGTGAGTCATTAGATAGATAATTTATTTTGGTATTGTCCATATGTGGCTCATTTTTGGTCATTTTTGGTCAGTTTTGGATATATATATTTACCAAAACAATATGAGGGATTGAAAATGATGCAGACAATTACATTGATGGAAACAACAATCTTTCTGCAATTTTAAGCTGATCCACCCCTTAAAAAAAATATATATATTTTTTAAACAAAATTAACTAAGGTAAAAAATGTAAATAAAAAAATAACACAATAATATAACAACTATATACAGGCTATATACAGGGGGTGCCGGTACCGAGTCAATGTGCGGGGGTACAGGTTAGTTGAGGTAATTTGTACACCGCTTGCCGTGCGGTAGCAGAGAGAACAATCTATGACGTGGGTGACTGGCGTATTTGACAATGTTTTGGGCCTTCCTCTGACACCGCCTAGTATATAGGTCCTGGGTGGCAGGAAGCTTGGCCCCAGTGATCTACTGGGCTGTACGCACTATCCTCTGTAGTGCCTTACGGTCAGATGCTGAGCAGTTGCCATACCAGGTGGTGTTGCAACCAGTCAGGATCCTCTTGATGGTGCAGAGTAGAACCTTTTGAGGATCTGGGGATCCATGCCAAATCTTTTCAGTCTCCTGAGGGGGGAAAAGGTGTTGTCGTGCTCTCTTAACGACTGCCTTGGTGTATTTGGACCATGATAATTCATTGGTGATGTGGACACCAAGGAACCTGAAGCTCTCGACCCGTTCCACTACAGCCCAGTCACTTTAATGGGGGCCTGTTTGGCCCTCCTTTTTCTGTAGTCCACAATCAGCTGCTTTGTGTTGCTCACATTGAGGGAGAGGTTGTTGTCCTGACACCACACTGCCAGGTCTCTGACCTCCTCCCTATATGCTGGGTCATCGTTGTCGGTGATCAGGCCTACCACTGGTGTGTCGTCAGCAAACTTAATGAGGATGTTGGAGTCGTGTCTGGCCACGCAGTGGTGGGTGAACAGGGAGTACAGGACGGGACTAAGCACACACCCCTGAGGGCAGTGTTGAGGGTCAGCATGGCAGATGTGTAGTTGCCTCCCTTGCCTCCTGGAGGCGGCCCTTCAGGAAGTCCAGAGGGAGGTGTTTAGTCCTAAAGTCATTAGCTTAGTGATGAGCTTTGTTGGTACTATGGTGTTGAACGCTGAGCTGCAGTCTATGAAAAGCATTCTCACATAGGTGTTCCTTTTGTCCAGGTGGGAAAGGGTAGTGTGGAGTGCGATTGAGATTGCGTCATCTGTGGATCTGTTAGGGTGGTATGCGAATTGGAGTGGGTCTAGGGTTTCCGGAATGATGGTGTTGATGTGAGCAATGACCAGCCTTTCACAGCACTTCATGGCTACCGACGTGATAGTGATAATCATTTAGGCAGGTTACCTTTGCTTTCTTGGGCACAGGGACTATGGTGGTCTGCATGAAACATGTAGGTATTACAGACTCGGTCAGGGAGAGGTTGAAAATGTCAGTGAAGACACTTGCTAGTTGGTCGGCGCATGCTCTGAGTACACATCTTGGTAATCCGTCTGGCCCCGCGGCCATGTGAACCTTTATAATGTAACTGGTGAATTTCTAATGAGAATGAATCATATCTGCTGTCATTACATTGGGTACATGTGTAATAGCATGCTTGCCACATGAAAATATGTCATAGACCAAATCTGAAAGGTCCCTAAATCAAATACACAAAACCACAACTTCTACCTCTGTATGACATCACCACTCTACCCTCAATGCTGTGAGAGAACTTTAGGCTCTATGTCGGCCACTTGCTTCCCTCCCTCCCTCCCTGCCTCCCTCCTTCCAATGTCACCCCTTTCAATAGTCTCCCCCCCTGACAAATAGCCCACTTTGGTAGCGCTTCACTGTGTGGCTCATCTGAGAAGAGAAACGGAATAGAAACCCTTGACAATGCTGAGGGTGCAGAGGAATAGGGCCCAACAGCCATTCAGCAGGTGGACCTCTGTGGCCCCCCACTCAGTTCCCACACATATCAGTGAGAGTGGTCTCCAGCCCCAGAGAGTTGCCCCTGAATCGCAGTCCAAATATCAGGTATCGATCAATTAATGGTGGAGAACAAGGGCTAGTCCACTGGGGGTGATGTCCATGCAGGGCTCCCATCCAGTGTCCCAGTATCCCACCCTGAAACCTCCCTGTCCCTCCCCAGGCTCGGAACTCACAGAAGCACTCATTTGCAACCCTATCTGTGTGGCTGGGTCCTGGTGAATGTGTGCAAGCTGGGATGGGAGGGACTGAGATGCTATCTGGGGATGGCTGTGGCTGTGAGAACCAGCACTGGCATCTACTGGCCCTGCCTGGGTCTTTGTTTGTCTGGGGGCAGAGTGGAGTGGTGGTACTGTGATGGACAGGAGGACTCCTGGAGGACAGGGATGGGTACTGGGGTGGAGTGAATCAGGGTGAAAGACAGCCATGCAAGGCACCGGTACACATTTACATGAGTAACATGGACACGCACGCACGCGCGCATGCGCACGCACACACACACACACACACACACACACACACACACACACACACACACACACACACACACACACACACACACACACACACACACACACACACACACACACACACACACACACACACACTGATATTTCTACTATGATGCAAATCAGTCTCAGTATCTACTAGACTACTACAATCTCTACCATCTAGATGGAAAAAGCAATATGTGTGAACTTTGAACACCTTGTATAATGCCTTTCCAGGAAGTGTTATTAACTGGTGACCGTGCTCATTATTTGACATTCCATTCCTATCAGTTCAGTGGGAAAACATGTTTGCCTATGGTTGACGGCTGGTGATATGCTAACGTTAATCACTGAGTGTGTGTCTGCTAATTGCATTCTTGACCAAGAGCAAACAGATTTGATCCCCCATGCTCATAAAGCATGATGGAAAATCATACCCGGTGAACAGAGGTTCCCAGCATGCATTGTACAGTTCATGAGGGAAGAGCCCCATTCCAGAGTGGAATATATCCAACATGGAAGCACAGAATAACAACCATACTTAAAGTTTTCTGTTTGATAACACTGCACATGGCCTGACCCATTCTTTCCCCACACTGGTCCTCTCCCCCTACAGCTAATGCCCCTCGTTCACTACCACAAACTTAGTGTCCATTCTGTGGGGGTTTCTTTATAGCGTGTGGAATGTGGTAAAAGTGTTTACATGCCATTTCCTGCCAGTCACGGTAGACCACCTCCATGGTAGCAGCAAACAGAGCTTGGAGTCTCAGACACTTTTATATAATATCACACAAATGTGCCTAATTTGTTTATTATTAACTTTTCATGCTAATCAAATTAGCCTATGTTAGCTCAACCATCCCGTGGAAGGGACACCGATCCCAGAGAAGTTTAACTGTCATTGGGGCACACTTCACCGCCTTAGGCCTCCATGCACTCTCATTTGTCCAGTGATTGCTGGCCATGTGACATTGGTGGGTACATTTGACATTGGTGGGTGTATGTGCACTCTCATTTGTCCAGTGATTGCTGGCCATGTGACATTGGTGGGTACATTTGACATTGTACTATTGGTGGGTTCATGTGACATTGGTGGGTTCAAGTGACATTGGTGGGTTCAAGTGACATTGGTGTGTGTATGTGCTATTGGTGGATACATGTACTATTGGTGGGTTCATGTGACATTGGTGGGTTCAAGTGACATTGGTGGGTTCAAGTGCCATTGCTGGGTGTATGTGCTATTGGTGGATACATGTACTATTGGTGGGTTCATGTGACATTGGTGGGTTCAAGTGACATTGGTGGGTTCAAGTGCCATTGCTGGGTGTATGTGCTATTGGTGGATACATGTACTATTGGTGGGTTCATGTGACATTGGTGGGTTCAAGTGACATTGGTGGGTTCAAGTGCCATTGCTGGGTGTATGTGACATTGGTGGGTGTTTGTGACATTGCTGGGTGTATGTGCCATTGCTGGGTGTATGTGACATTGCTGGGTGTATGTGACATTGCTGGGTGTATGTGACATTGGTGGGTGTATCTGCCATTGGTGGGTGTATGCGCCATTGATGGGTGTTTGTGACATTGCTGGATGTATGCGTCATTACTGGGTGTATGCGCCATTGCTGGGTGTATCTGCCATTGGTGGGTGTATGCGCCATTGATGGGTGTTTGTGACATTGCTGGATGTATGTGACATTACTGGGTGTATGCGCCATTCCTGGGTGTATGTGCCATTGGTGGGTGTATGCGTCATTACTGGGTGTATGTGCCATTGGTGGGTGTATGAGTCATGCCTAGGTGTATGCGCCATTACTGGGTGTATGCGCCATTCCTGGGTGTATGTGCCATTGCTGGGTGTATGTGACATTGCTGGGTGTTTGTGCCATTGGTGTATGTACCATTGCTGAGTACATGTGCCATTGCTGGGTGTATGCGTCATTACTGGGTGTATGCGCCATTTCTGGGTGTATGTGCCATTGGTGGGTACATGTACCATTGGTGGGTGTATGTGCCATTGGTGGGTGTATGAGTCATGCCTAGGTGTATGCGCCATTACTGGGTGTATGTGCCATTGGTGGGTACATGTACCATTGGTGGGTGTATGTGGCATTGGTGGGTACATGCGACATTGGTGGGTGTATGTGGCATTGCTGGGTGTATGTACCATTTGTGGGTGTATGTACCATTGGTGGGTACATGTGTGCGCTGTTGTGTAATAATGTAACTTTCCCAGAGTATTCACTTGATCACAAGAAAATATTGTATAGTTATTCCAGCTACATTTTTGTGGTATTTTTTATTTATTTTTATGTGTAATATTTTACATGATACAGTGACCAAATTAAAGATATTAAAGTAAAGCTACATTTATAAATAGCCTACACATTTAAAATTATTCAATGTATTTTCAATGTAATGAATTTGGCATTTGACTTCATGTAAAGCTATAGTCAGATAAAAGGTTGTATGTGATAGAGGCTCCTTTCATGCTACAGGAATCTTCATGGGCTTTATTTTAACACAGCTGATTAAAATAGTGCTGTTTTCAGGGTTCAGAGTGGCCTGTGTTCTCCTTTCCCCTCTCTGAAAGGCTGTGGAGTGAGAAACCTACAATGACTGTTATCAGACAAGGGGAGAGGATAGAGGGAGAGATGATAGTGGGAGAGAGGGTAAAGAGGGGCTAGAGAACAGAGAAAGTCTCCTGTGTCCCACAGCACCACCTCATAAGACCAAAGGGGAAGTATGGAGGCAGCATTGCTAAACAAGGGAGGCCTTCCATTGGGATGTGTTTTATCACTGCAACTTATAATGCAAAGGCTATCAGGTCATCTTTATAATAACATGCAGTCATTAACCATCAATAAGACATCGTTACTCCCACATTTGTAAACATTTGTAAAGAACTTTATGTATTAATAAATCATTCATAAGGTGTTTAATTATGGTCCCTTTAAACTATTTACAAGTCAATTAAGTCTGATTAATAAATGGTGAGGAAACTGCCTTATAAATGGTTAATTTCTGAACGTTTGTCTCTGAGTCTTCAGGTGCTTTCACAGCCATACAGACGCAGATGAACACACAGGATGTACACCTATGCACAAACACAAATGCACACATGCACCTCTGCACTCAAGCGTACACGCATATGCACATGCAAGATACATTTAGTTCTCTGTTTTTCTTTTGGGAGTAAACCTGATTTCGCAGTTCATTTACATTTATAAGAATCAGGGCGAATGGAATATATGTATATGTACTTTCTTAGGTAGTCAGTTTTACGGCAATAAAAACAGAACCTGTGGTCTCAACAGTCGAGGTTTGATGCAAACGCATGTGGAACCTTTTATGCAACCTGGCGTCCAGAAGCCTTAAGAAAACATTGTTTTTTCCACCCTTTTGAGCCTTTTAGTCCTTGCTAGAGGAAAAGTTCCAGCTACAGAAAACCACATGGAGGAGCGAGAAAATCCACAGGGTCAAATGTCCTGAGTGGGCTGTTCGCCAGGTTTGTTCCACAAGCAGTCTGCCTCACACACATACACACATAAACATGCACGAATGGACACACACACACAAACTGGCCCCATAGTTAGGGTCCTCCTCCGAAAATATGAAATCCCACTACGAGGGCTACCAGCAACAGTGTTCCATGACTATGTAAGAGGTTGGAGAGTTTTAGAGTCAAAGCACTGCAGATCACCCAGGAAGATTAGCCCATGTGCAGCAGGAGGCTATGGAGCCTTGTGTAAATCTCCTTGTAATTGGTCAGGGGCCGGCGCTCATTATTGCAACCCGGTTAATGCATAAACAAGGGCCTCCGCGGGTCCCCACTAAGGTGGCACTGATGATCAGATAGGTGCCAGCGTGGCCAGGGTCATGGGTCATGGGAGCATCCTCCACAGAAGATAAATGTTCTAACTTCCACATGTGACCTCGATGAGCAGTTCTGCTACACTGGTACAGTAGTCTAGTTGCAGTGTAGCAGAGATATTTTGGTCTGTAGTACAATACTGAATACACCCTTCATTTGTGGGGCTATTTGAATAATTCTACATGATATACTGGTGTTTCACTATTTGCTATGGATTAGATTCTGTTCAGTGTGCTTTTACACTGCGCCATTGGGGACTGACTACTCAAAGTTGTCAGCAACTCGGACCAGTTCTGTCTGAGATTCTGTAGTGCAGACCCAAGTGGGAATATACATGCACACACACACACACACACACACACACACACACACACACACACACACACACACACACACACACACACACACACACACACACACACACACACACACACACACACACACACACACACACACACACACACACACACGAGAATGTTGATGCAGGTGTGAGCTTGAACTTCTGGACAGACCACAGTGATGTACTTGCAGCCACTGGAGCAGGTAAAGAGTTGGTCTAATATGTGGCACGTGTCTGTGGATCCATGACCATGGTGGTCTCATCTGCAGAGAGACCGCAGTCTTATCTAAACAGCAGAAGTCCATCGCTGAGAGAGAGTTGGCATTTTAATGGATATATCTAAAACCTCAATCTCCTAGCTGCTCCCGCAATGGTCTCATGCTCTCTATGGCATATGTTTAAATGGATGAAAAAATCATACTATAATGGAATAAAATCATATATTTCAAAGATATTCTTCGAGTTTCTTACAAATATACTTCATGGAGGCTTTTGAAGGGACTCAAGACAGACCCTGATGGAACCCCAAAAATCTCTCTCAAATATTGTCTAATCAGACCCAGTTGCTTATTATCGGCTGAAATTAATTTATATCTGCATTACTATTGAAGGCTGGTTTATACTAGGTCTAACACAATGTCAATAAACTTTAAGTGACAAGTGTCATTGGCAAAAACAACATTTCATTTATACTCAGGTCTACTCTCTGTAGACTGTCGTTCTGACAGTCATTTTTCTTGTAGCAGACAGAAAATATGTTCAACTTTACATTTACATTTACATTTAAGTCATTTAGCAGACGCTCTTATCCAGAGCGACTTACAAATTGGTGCATTCACCTTATGACATCCAGTGGAACAGCCACTTTACAATAGTGCATCTAAATCTTTTAAGGGGGGGGGGGGTGAGAAGGATTACTTTATCCTATCCTAGGTATTCCTTAAAGAGGTGGGGTTTCAGGTGTCTCCGGAAGGTGGTGATTGACTCCGCTGTCCTGGCGTCGTGAGGGAGTTTGTTCCACCATTGGGGGCCAGAGCAGCGAACAGTTTTGACTGGGCTGAGCGGGAACTGTACTTCCTCAGTGGTAGGGAGGCGAGCAGGCCAGAGGTGGATGAACGCAGTGCCCTTGTTTGGGTGTAGGGCCTGATCAGAGCCTGGAGGTACTGAGGTGCCGTTCCCCTCACAGCTCCGTAGGCAAGCACCATGGTCTTGTAGCGGATGCGAGCTTCAACTGGAAGCCAGTGGAGAGAGCGGAGGAGCGGGGTGACGTGAGAGAACTTGGGAAGGTTGAACACCAGACGGGCTGCGGCGTTCTGGATGAGTTGTAGGGGTTTAATGGCACAGGCAGGGAGCCCAGCCAACAGCGAGTTGCAGTAATCCAGACGGGAGATGACAAGTGCCTGGATTAGGACCTGCGCCGCTTCCTGTGTGAGGCAGGGTCGTACTCTGCGGATGTTGTAGAGCATGAACCTACAGGAACGGGCCACCGCCTTGATGTTAGTTGAGAACGACAGGGTGTTGTCCAGGATCACGCCAAGGTTCTTAGCGCTCTGGGAGGAGGACACAATGGAGTTGTCAACCGTGATGGCGAGATCATGGAACGGGCAGTCCTTCCCGGGAGGAAGAGCAGCTCCGTCTTGCCGAGGTTCAGCTTGAGGTGGTGATCCGTCATCCACACTGATATGTCTGCCAGACATGCAGAGATGCGATTCGCCACCTGGTCATCAGAAGGGGGAAAGGAGAAGATTAATTGTGTGTCGTCTGCATAGCAATGATAGGAGAGACCATGTGAGGTTATGACAGAGCCAACTTTGACCCTGTTGCAGCGTCCTTTATAGTTACCTGACTGTGACAGCAACAAGACACTACAGAAGTTCTACAATTCTCCGGTAGAATGCAATGGTTTTATTTTACCAAACTCACAACCGCAAGCTACAAGCTAGCTAACAAACTAGCTAACGAACCATATACAGATTAGACATTCAGCAAAGTAGCTTTTAGTTACCCTTGACTAGTTATTGATTACTGACAGACATGTACAGTAAAACAACCTAGCATGAAGTCATTGTGCTAACACTAGTTAGCATTCCCTCACAACAATTACCCCTAACTTCCTTCATACTGGACGCAGAGACATAACAATGGTATCCATGAATTCATCTGACTGACTAATTACCAACATTCCAAAGTATATTTTAGTGATTGGTTCTTAAACTGTATTTGATTGCTTCCGGCAGAGATGCCCACAATGAGTGAGATAACGTCATTACCCTGATGTGCGATAACGTCATTACCCTGATGTGAGTTAACGTCATTACCCTGATGTGGGTTAATGTCATTACCTTGATGTGAGATAATGTCATTACCCTGATGTGAGATAACGTCATTACCCTGATGTGAGATAACGTCATTACCCTGAGGTGAGATAATGTCATTACCTACATGTACAAATTACCTCAACTAACCTGTACCCCCGCACACTGACTCGGTTCCGGTACCTCCTGTATATATCCTCATTTTTGTTATTTTATTGTGTTACTTTTTATAATTCTTTACTTTCGTTTATTTGGTAAATATTTTCTTAACTCTTCTTGAACGTCACTGGGCTTGTAAAAGTAAGCATTTCACGGTAAGGTCTACAGTTGTTGTATTAGGCGCATGTGACAAATAAAGTTTGATTTGATTTGATAAAGTCGGCAGGGTGGCCTAGTGGTTAGAGCGTTGGACTAGTAGCCGGAAGGTTGCAAGTTCGAATCCCCGAGCTGACAAGGTACAAATCTGTCATTCTGCCCCTGAACAGGCAGTTAACCCACTGTTCCTAGGCCGTCATTGAAAATAAGAATTTGTTCTTAACTGACTTGCCTGGTTAAATAAAGGTAAAATAAAATGTTAAAAAATTACCCTAATGTGAGATAATGTCATTACCCTCATGTGAGACAAGGTCATTACCCTGATGTGAGAAAACATCATTACCCTAAAGTGAGATAACGTCAATACCCTGATGTAGATCTAATACATGGTCCCCTGTGCCTTCCTCCTACTCCTGAGGAGAAAGGAATGTGATCAGCGTGAAGGTACCTTTGTCCCTCTCTCTTCCTGCATTGGCCCAGGCTAGCGCTCTAGTGCTCTCTGGGTACTTACCGTGACTATGGGGTCCAGATTGGTAACTAATTGGACTTATTATGCAGAGCCAGTAAGCAGAATGGCAAGACAGCACACAGTGGGGTCAGAAATCTCTCTGGTAATATGGGTGGAATAACAGGTCTGTTCTCAGCCCCATCACCACCATCCACTCCTTCAACTGGTGACCATGCCCCAAGGCAACAGAGAGGGCCACTGGGGAGAGAGGAGGCGAGCTAGCCCCTGTGGACTGGGGCTATTGGAGTCATGTCACCCAAGCCCCCAGGGGACAGTCGCCATATGACTCCAGTCCTTTGAGCTGGCTGGTTCTCACTGGGTAAAGAGTGGGGGATGGGAGACGGGGGCTTCCTAATGCGCTAGCCCCCATACAGTTTCATGCAATTACACTCCTCTGACCATGACACCACCACAGAGCCCATAATCCGGGATCCATTTAGCCATGACCAATGCTATTATTCTGGGGTCTTATGACCAGTGAGGTGGCCTGAGGCGGCTGGAGGATGGAGGCTGCATGGAGGATTGGCCCAGGGTTGGTGGTGTCTCGCTGGGGCAGACAGATCCATGCTGGCCAGGGAACCGGTGATCCGCTCTCTCACCGTCAGACACTGACCTCACAGTGGAATTTACCTCATCACCCATAAATACATTTTCTGTTTATGGACGATGTGATGTCACATGCAAAGTACAGATTCCTCTCTTTAATATGATGAGTTGTCAAATGAAAGTCAAACTCAGTCCCGAGGTTAAATAAAAAAAATGTGAGTGTTCCCTCAATCCACCTGAGAAGAAAAATATACAATGGGTCCATCACAGTCATTTAGACAAGGATATGGCGGTCAGAAATGTCACCAAAACAAAAGTGATCAGACGGGACAGTAATAACAGACGGGACAGTAATAACAGATGGGACAGTAATAACAGATGGGACAGTAATAACAGATGGGACAGTAATAACAGACGGGACAGTAATAACAGATGGGACAGTAATAACAGACGGGACAGTAATAACAGATGGGACAGTAATAACAGACGGGACAGTAATAACAGATGGGACAGTAATAACAGACGGGACAGTAATAACAGATGGGACAGTAATAACAGACGGGACAGTAATAACAGATGGGACAGTAATAACAGACGGGACAGTAATAACAGACGGGACGGTAATAACAGACGGGACGGTAATAACAGATGGGACAGTAATAACAGACAGGACAGTAATAACAGATGGGACAGTAATAACAGATGGGACAGTAATAACAGACGGGACAGTAATAACAGATGGGACAGTAATAACAGACGGGACAGTAATAACAGATGGGACAGTAATAACAGACGGGACAGTAATAACAGATGGGACAGTAATAACAGACGGGACAGTAATAACAGACAGGACAGTAATAACAGTAATAACAGACGGGACAGTAATAACAGATGGGACAGTAATAACAGACGGGACAGTAATAACAGACGGGACAGTAATAACATAAGGGAGGGTAATAACAGATGGGACAGTAATAACAGATGGGACAGTAATAACAGACGGGACAGTAATAACAGACGGGACAGTAATAACAGACGGGACAGTAATAACAGACGGGACAGTAATAACAGTAATAACAGACGGGACAGTAATAACAGACTGGACAGTAATAACAGACAGGACAGTAATAACAGATGGGACAGTAATAACAGATGGGACAGTAGTAACAGATGGGACAGTAATAACAGACAGGGACAGTAATAACAGACGGGACAGTAATAACAGACGGGACAGTAATAACAGTAATAACAGACGGGACAGTAATAACAGACTGGACAGTAATAACAGACAGGACAGTAATAACAGACAGGACAGTAATAACAGATGGGACAGTAATAACAGATGGGACAGTAGTAACAGACGGGACAGTAATAACAGATGGGACAGTAATAACAGACGGGACAGTAATAACAGATGGGACAGTAATAACAGACGGGACAGTAATAACAGATGGGACAGTAATAACAGACGGGACAGTAATAACAGACAGGACAGTAATAACAGTAATAACAGACGGGACAGTAATAACAGATGGGACAGTAATAACAGACGGGACAGTAATAACAGACGGGACAGTAATAACAGACGGGAGGGTAATAACAGATGGGACAGTAATAACAGATGGGACAGTAATAACAGACGGGACAGTAATAACAGACGGGACAGTAATAACAGACGGGACAGTAATAACAGACGGGACAGTAATAACAGTAATAACAGACGGGACAGTAATAACAGACTGGACAGTAATAACAGACAGGACAGTAATAACAGATGGGACAGTAATAACAGATGGGACAGTAGTAAGAGATGGGACAGTAATAACAGACAGGGACAGTAATAACAGACGGGACAGTAATAACAGACGGGACAGTAATAACAGTAATAACAGACGGGACAGTAATAACAGACTGGACAGTAATAACAGACAGGACAGTAATAACAGACAGGACAGTAATAACACATGGGACAGTAATAACAGATGGGACAGTAGTAACAGATGGGACAGTAATAACAGACAGGACAGTAATAACAGACGGGACACTAATAACAGACGGGACAGTAATAACAGACGGGACAGTAATAACAGTAATAACAGACGGGACAGTAATAACAGGCGGGACAGTAATAACAGTGATAACAGACGGGACAGTAATAACAGTAATAACAGACGGGACAGTAATAACAGACGGGACAGTAATAACAGATGGGACAGTAATAACAGACGGGACAGTAATAACAGATGGGACAGTAATAACAGATGGGACAGTAATAACAGTAATAACAGACGGTACAAAATTAGCAGTAATAACAGATGGGACAGTAATAACAGTAATAACAGACGGGACAGTAATAACAGACGGGACAGTAATAACAGACGGGACAGTAATAACAGACGGGACAGTAATAACAGACGGGACAGTAATAACAGACGGGACAGTAATAACAGACGGGACACTAATAACAGATGGGACAGTAATAACAGACGGGACAGTAATAACAGGAATAACAGAAGGGACAGTAATAACAGATGGGACAGTAATAACAGACGAGACAGTAATAACAGACGGGACAGTAATAACAGACGGGACAGTAATAACAGTAATAACAGACGGGACAGTAATAACAGACGGGACAGTAATAACAGACGGGACAGTAATAACAGTAATAACAGACGGACAGTAATAACAGACGGGACAGTAATAACAGATGGGACAGTAATAACAGACGGGACAGTAATAACAGATGGGACAGTAATAACAGACGGGACAGTAATAACAGTAATAACAGACGGTACAATATTAACAGTAATAACAGATGGGACAGTAATAACAGTAATAACAGATGGGACAGTAATAACAGTAATAACAGACGGGACAGTAATAACAGACTGGGACAGTAATAACAGACAGGACAGTAATAACAGATGGGACAGTAATAACAGACGGGACAGTAATAACAGATGGGACAGTAATAACAGACGGGACAGTAATAACAGTAATAACAGACGGGACAGTAATAACAGTAATAACAGACGGTACAATATTAACAGTAATAACAGATGGGACAGTAATAACAGTAATAACAGACGGGACAGTAATAACAGACTGGACAGTAATAACAGACAGGACAGTAATAACAGATGGGACAGTAATAACAGATGGGACAGTAGTAACAGATGGGACAGTAATAACAGACAGGACAGTAATAACAGACGGGACACTAATAACAGACGGGACAGTAATAACAGACGGGACAGTAATAACAGTAATAACAGACGGGACAGTAATAACAGACGGGACAGTAATAACAGTAATAACAGACGGGACAGTAATAACAGTAATAACAGACGGGACAGTAATAACAGACGGGACAGTAATAACAGATGGGACAGTAATAACAGACGGGACAGTAATAACAGACGGGAGGGTAATAACAGATGGGACAGTAATAACAGATGGGACAGTAATAACAGACAGTAATAACAGTAATATCAGACGGGACAGTAATAACAGACAGTAATAACAGTAATAACAGACGGGACAGTAATAACAGACGGGACAGTAATAACAGACGGGACAGTAATAACAGACGGGACGGTAATAACAGTAATAACAGATGGGACAGTAATAACAGACGGGACAGTAATAACAGACGGGACAGTAATAACAGACAGGACAGTAATAACAGACGGGACAGTAATAACAGACGGGACAGTAATAACAGTAATAACAGACGGGACAGTAATAACAGACTGGACAGTAATAACAGACAGGACAGTAATAACAGATGGGACAGTAATAACAGATGGGACAGTAGTAACAGATGGGACAGTAATAACAGACAGGGCAGTAATAACAGACGGGACAGTAATAACAGACGGGACAGTAATAACATTAATAACAGACGGGACAGTAATAACAGACTGGACAGTAATAACAGACAGGACAGTAATAACAGATGGGACAGTAATAACAGATGGGACAGTAGTAACAGATGGGACAGTAATAACAGACAGGACAGTAATAACAGACGGGACACTAATAACAGACGGGACAGTAATAACAGACGGGACAGTAATAACAGTAATAACAGACGGGACAGTAATAACAGACGGGACAGTAATAACAGTAATAACAGACGGGACAGTAATAACAGTAATAACAGACGGACAGTAATAACAGACGGGACAGTAATAACAGATGGGACAGTAATAACAGACGGGACAGTAATAACAGATGGGACAGTAATAACAGATGGGACAGTAATAACAGTAATAACAGACGGGACAGTAATAACAGACGGGACACTAATAACAGATGGGACAGTAATAACAGACGGGACAGTAATAACAGTAATAACAGACGGGACAGTAATAACAGACGGGACACTAATAACAGATGGGACAGTAATAACAGATGGGACAGTAATAACAGGAATAACAGAAGGGACAGTAATAACAGATGGGACAGTAATAACAGACGAGACAGTAATAACAGACGGGACAGTAATAACAGACGGGACAGTAATAACAGTAATAACAGACGGGACAGTAATAACAGACGGGACAGTAATAACAGACGGGACAGTAATAACAGTAATAACAGACGGGACAGTAATAACAGACGGGACAGTAATAACAGTAATAACAGATGGGACAGTAATAACAGACGGGACAGTAATAACAGATCGGACAGTAATAACAGACGGGACAGTAATAACAGATGGGACAGTAATAACAGACGGGACAGTAATAACAGTAATAACAGACGGTACAATATTAACAGTAATAACAGATGGGACAGTAATAACAGTAATAACAGACGGGACAGTAATAACAGACGGGACAGTAATAACAGACAGGACAGTAATAACAGACGGGACAGTAATAACAGTAATAACAGACGGGACAGTAATAACAGACGGGACAGTAATAACAGATGGGACAGTAATAACAGACGGGACAGTAATAACAGGAATAACAGAAGGGACAGTAATAACAGATGGGACAGTAATAACAGACGAGACATTAATAACAATAATAACAGACGGGACAGTAATAACAGTAATAACAGACAGAACAGTAATAACAGACGGGACAGTAATAACAGACGGGACAGTAATAACAGACAGGACAGTAATAACAGACGGGACAGTAATAACAGACAGGACAGTAATAACAGTAATAACAGACAGGACAGTAATAACAGACGGGACAGTAATAACAGACAGGACAGTAATAACAGTAATAACAGATGGGACTGTAATAACAGACGGGACAGTAATAACAGTAATAACAGATGGGACTGTAATAACAGACGGGACAGTAATAACAGTAATAATTCAATATTAAACTGATTTTGGAAGCAGGCAGATTATGCAATAGTCATGTAAACACCTTACTCTGCTTATCTTAATCGGTGTCAGGTCAAAATGGAAGTAAGAATACGGCGATTAAAACACCTGGTTTCCTGAGCAATTTTTCCAATTATTAGGGCATGTAAACACCTATTAGGGCATGTAAACACATATTAGGGCATGTAAACACCTATTAGGGCATGTAAACACATATTAGGGCATGTAAACACATATTAGGGCATGTAAACACCTATTAGGGCATGTAAACGCATATTAGGGCATGTAAACACCTATTAGGGCATGTAAACGCATATTAGGGCATGTAAACACCTATTAGGGCATGTAAACACCTATTAGGGCATGTAAACACATATTAGGGCATGTAAACACATATTAGGGCATGTAAACACATATTAGGGCATGTAAACACCTATTAGGGCATGTAAACGCATATTAGGGCATGTAAACACCTATTAGGGCATGTAAACACATATTAGGGCATGTAAACACCTATTAGGGCATGTAAACACATATTAGGGCATGTAAACACATATTAGGGCATGTAAACACCTATTAGGGCATGTAAATGCATATTAGGGCATGTAAACACATATTAGGCATGTAAACACCTATTAGGGCATGTAAACGCATATTAGGGCATGTAAACACATATTAGGGCATGTAAACACCTATTAGGCATGTAAACACATATTAGGACATGTAAACACATATTAGGGCATGTAAACACCTATTAGGGCATGTAAACACATATTAGGACATGTAAACACATATTAGGGCATGTAAACACCTATTAGGGCATGTAAGTCGCTCTGGATAAGAGCGTCTGCTAAATGACTTAAATGTAAATGTAAATGTAAACACATATTAGGGCATGTAAACGCATATTAGGGCATGTAAACACATATTAGGGCATGTAAACACCTATTAGGGCATGTAAACACCTATTAGGGCATGTAAACACATATTAGGCATGTAAACACCTATTAGGGCATGTAAACACATATTAGGGCATGTAAACACATATTAGGTATGTAAACACATATTAGGGCATGTAAACACATATTAGGCATGTAAACACATATTAGGCATGTAAACACATATTAGGGTATGTAAACACATATTAGGGCATGTAAACACATATTAGGGCATGTAAACACATATTAGGGCATGTAAACACATATTAGGCATGTAAACACATATTAGGTATGTAAACACATATTAGGGCATGTAAACACATATTAGGTATGTAAACACATATTAGGGCATGTAAACACATATTAGGCATGTAAACACATATTAGGGTATGTAAACACATATTAGGGCATGTAAACACATATTAGGGTATGTAAACACATATTAGGCATGTAAACACATATTAGGGCATGTAAACACATATTAGGGCATGTAAACACCTTAATCGGCTTTCTTGTTGCATATTTCAAATCAAATCAAATCAAATTGTATTTGTCACATGCTCAGAATTACAGTGAAATTATTCCTTACAAGCCCTTAACCAACAATGCAACTTAAGTTAAATAAATGTAAAAAGAAAATGATTTAAAAAAAGAAAACTATAAAATAACAGTAATGAGGCTATATACAGAGGTGCGAGCCTCCCTCTTTCGCGCGAGTGAAGTGACTTTGGAAGTATTTTATGTATACATCATTAGAAGTAGTTTTCACTTACTTTCACAACTTTACATGTCCCAACTTTTTGCTTCCCAGAAATAACATGGTGGAAGAACGTTTCTTTTGAAGGGCTGCATTTATCTGAGTGCCATCAGGTAGCCTGATTTCAGATGTGTCCATGTAAACAGGATTATTAGGGACATCGTTATCTTTGCAATAATCACATTACTGTGTGCATGTAACCGTACTCACTATCTTGGACTGTCAGGCAGAGTTAGAAAAAGAATGTAGGAATATTGCTCAGACAAAGCTTTTTCTTCCTATGAATATCTTCCTAAATTCCAGAACGTTATCTTCAGAACTCTACGTGGAAGCAGCTTCGTAGAGTTATTTTGTTTCTGTGTTATCACTTCAGGGGTTATTGGTCTTCTATTTTCACCTTGAAAGGGAGAGAATATTCCAGAAAAGACACCATGGCCTCTGTAATTAGGTATTTGCAGGCCAGCCTCCAGCATTACAGAATGTAGTTTATTTACTTGGTGTAAACAAACATCATTGGTTCAGGCTGGTTTATGATTATACAGTATCTGCTGGTGATGGTGGGTGGGATGGCTTCACTGTTATTGCTGGCCAATATTCCATCCATGGGCCATGATCTGGCCTGAGGTGAGAGGCAGGGGTAGGAGGGCTGACCGCCAGGCTGAGTGGGTAGAGGGGTAGACCCCCCTGTAAAGAGGAACATAGCCACATCAATCCCTAAGAAATTGTGCAACGAGCCACCCTGGCTCCTCTGAATATGGCCATTGAGTAACGTCAGGTTTGGCAGAAGGCGTGAAACACTGATGGTTAGAACTCAGGGCTACAGAGCAGCGACCCAAAATCCATTTTGGTAACGCTTCACATTAAAGGTATAGCTACATTTTTTAAAATAGCTTATTTTCAACTTCTTGTTCTTTTCTTCTAATAAGTTAACATATTGTTTGCCCTGCTTCTCAATGATATTCAAGACATTGCTAAATAACCAGGGAAACATTTAAAAACATTTTGGAGGAAACAACCCCAGGGAAGTTGAAAATAAGATACACTTCAAAAAGTGAACTACCCTTTTAGTGTAAAGTGTTACCAACCCAACCATCATTGTGTTTGCACCCTGGTACCAAACCTGATGTTACTCAATGACTGTATTCACAGGAACTGAAGTGACCAAAAAAGCTTAACTATCCCTATGACGGGGCAATCTGCTGTGCTGGCCACCCTGTCACTGATATGGTAACAGCTGAGGGATGGGGTAACAGAAATGTAACCACACTCAACTTAATAGACAGAGCTACGGATGCAAGGACTGTTTATTATAGTTCTCATGTGTTGAGGCTGTAAAGTGTTTGTTTACAATTCCTTTAAACAAAGCTTATCTTTTGGGTTCTGATGGGCTACGACAGTTGAACTAAACCCATGAGCCATTTATAAGTTATATTCTTCAATAATCAATGGTTATACAGTATATCATTCATTTCAAAGTCAAAAAGTAGCAATGGTAAATGGCCCCTTTAAGGATCTGACTATCCTGATAGAAACACCACAGACACACCTCTGAAGACACAGGAGCCTTTCCATCCTCAGCAACAAGCCAGGCAGATAGCGGCTACTCCACCTCAGTAGAACACCATGGACTGTGGTGAGATGTGGTGAGAGCTTCCAGACTCTCTGAGGACCTTCTCTCAAACCCACACTGACACTGACACACACACATATACGCACACACACATATACGCACACACACACACACACACACACACACACACACACACACACACACACACACACACACACACACACACACACACACACACACACACACACACACACACACACACACACACACACACACACACACACACACACACACACACACACACACACACACACACACACACACACACCGGCCGACAGGTCTGCGGTGGTCCTCGCCATGTGAAGTGCTGGAACCAGACTCTCTGACTCCCAGACACTCCTGAAAGGTGGGCCAAGTAGTAGAAGCCAGGATGTCTTTTTCTTCACGTCGTTCCAACTACGTCATGTTGATGTTAGACCTTTTTGCTCCAGTTACTGATCCTAGGTTTTACCATTAGATACTGGGCTTTGTCACAGTGGGGTAATACAGACTGGAAAACAACTTGTAACACATCTTTATTTGGGTTCTCTGGTAACTGTTGCCATATGCTGTGTCACATGTTATCATCATATAGAGCACTGAGAGAGAACACTGCTATAGGAGGATAACCTGACAAGGATTTCACATAAAAACAGAGAAAAAACCAAACAGTGCAGCACCATTATATAATACATGCAACTGGTGCAGACCAAGACAGACCAATAAAACATTATTTGCTGATGTGTCTATGAGTACATATGCGTGTGTTTTCTGTGTGTGTGTTTTCTGTGTGTATGTGTGTGTTTGCGTGTGTGCGTGTGTGTGTGCGTGTATGCCTGACACACTGGCTTGACTTTCTCAGGGGAACTCAATAATTTATGAATAATTATGTTCTATGTTGTCCTCTCTCTGTTTCTCGTTGCTTTCCCCTCTTCATTTTCTGACTGAAATCAACTTTAACTTATTCTCTACTGGGCTGAGTCATTACCATGACAACAGAGTGAGGCAGAGGAACCCTATGTTCCAGGGGGATGGGATGACAGGGTGGGGGGATTGGGGGTGGAGAGGGGAGAGAGAGAGAGAGAATACAGGAGGATGCAGAGAGAGGGAGAAAGAGAGAAGGAAAGAAAGAGAGAGAGAGAGAGAGAGAGAGAGAGAGAGAGAGAGAGAGAGAGAGAGAGAGAGAGAGAGAGAGAGAGAGAGAGAGAGAGAGAGAGAAATACAGCAGCAGAGAGAGAGAGGCAGAGAGACAGACAGAGAGAGACCCATGCTAAGATCTGCAGCTGGGCCCCGATGAGTTGTGTTGTCAATGCAGCTGAGTTGGGACAGAGAAAGCGGCCCGGATTCCGGCACTCCCCACGGGCATAAATCTTACCCAGCTGGAGACTGCAACCACTGCAACAATGCCACCAGCTCATTCTGTGCCAAGCTGGCTGGCCTTGTATACGCATACACACATACACACGCTCACAACTAAATGACATGCATTGTTTTGTGTTGTGTTGTGGCTAGGGGTGGGGACTGCAGTTGTCTGTTGTTGTAGTAAGTCTTGTGGGATGCATATATTAATCATCTATCATTGGCTCAAAGACTGGGCGCTAAATGAAAGACCAGTCACACAAACTGGCTAATTATTCCTTTCAGTCCTATTGGCTTTGTCTACATAACAGAGACAGACAAGTTCATGTCATGGTCATAGGCCCTGTGTTTGGTAGTAGGGGTGGGAAACTAACATCTCTCTCTCTATTCCTCCCTCCTTCGTTTATGTAACTGACTAAATAAAAGGTGATTACTTGTGATTTTAATGTACTTTTGTCATCAATAGAATCTATCTTTTTCCTTAGACTATTCCTGGGGTGGCAGGTAGCCTAGTGATTAGAGACAGGTAGCCTAGTGGTTAGAGACAGGTAGCCTAGTGGTTAGAGACAGGTAGTCTAGTGGTTAGAGACAGGTAGCCTAGTGGTTAGAGACAGGTAGCCTAGTGGTTAGAGACAGGTAGCCTAGTGGTTAGAGACAGGTAGCCTAGTGGTTAGAGACAGGTAGCCTAGGGGCCTTGGTTAGAGACAGGTAGCCTAGTGGTTAGAGACAGGTAGCCTAGTGGTTAGAGACAGGTAGCCTAGGTTAGGTTAGAGACAGGTAGCCTAGTGGTTAGAGACAGGTAGCCTAGTGGTTAGAGACAGGTAGCCTAGTGGTTAGAGACAGGTAGCCTAGTGGTTAGAGACAGGTAGCCTAGTGGTTAGAGACAGGTAGCCTAGTGGTTAGAGGCAGGTAGCCTAGTGGTTAGAGGCAGGTAGCCTAGTGGTTAGAGGCAGGTAGCCTAGTGGTTAGAGGCAGGTAGCCTAGTGGTTAGAGACAGGTAGCCTAGTGGTTAGAGGCAGGTAGCCTAGTGGTTAGAGGCAGGTAGCCTAGTGGTTAGAGGCAGGTAGCCTAGTGGTTAGAGGCAGGTAGCCTAGTGGTTAGAGGCAGGTAGCCTAGTGGTTAGAGGCAGGTAGCCTAGTGGTTAGAGGCAGGTAGCCTAGTGGTTAGAGGCAGGTAGCCTAGTGGTTAGAGGCAGGTAGCCTAGTGGTTAGAGGCAGGTAGCCTAGTGGTTAGAGGTTTGGATCAGCAACTGAACGGTTGCGAGATCAAATCCCTGAACTGACAAGCTAAAAATCTGCTGTTCTGCACCTGAACAAGGCAGTTAACCCACTGTTCCTAGGCTGTTCTTGTCAATAAGAATTTGTTCTAAACTGACTTGACTGGTTAAATAAGGATAAAAAAAATATATACAAAAAATTCCATGAGAAAAGATGTCTGATGCTGTAAAATAAATTATTACACAGTCAGCTGTTCTTAAACTGCATTTGTATGGTAAAAAAATGTAACAATTTCTTCATTTCAGCTAAACTGTGGCTCAAACTGATGATAGTCTGGCCCTGACTGAAGGAACACGGACAACCAGACAGGCTCCTTGCAACAGTGTGACAATACGAAGCACGGCCACCACCCTCATACGAACTCACCCTCCCCCCCCGGGAGCCACAGTTAGAAACTTGTTCCCAAAACGTTTGTCCACAGCTTGTGGGCTATCAATACAAATCAAATAAAGACCTCTTTATGTCTGCAGGAGACAGTGTCCCTTTCTGGAAGAGGGCGAGATTGAGGCGAGATGAATGCGGGTGCGGGCGGCGCTGTGTGGCGGGGACTGAATGCCATTGCAGCTGGGCGCAGAGCTGGGGCGATGGGGAGAGTTGGTACCAGGGCACGAAACACACACAGTACACACACGCACACACACACACACGCACACACACACTTTCACACACGCAAACGCACACACACACACACACACACACACACACACACACACACACACACACACACACACACACACACACACACACACACACACACACACACACACACACACACACACACACACACACACACACACACACACACACACAGAGAGAGACACATCCCATGTCAGAAAGGGCATCTTTGTTCAGCCCAGGTGCTTCTCTGGATTGTCTGCTGCATCCACTGCCTTCTCTCTCTCATCCTGCATCGCCTCATTCATCACATTCATTATGCAGGGTACATTTAAACATCAGGAGCTTCCTGTCAAATGCCAAGAAAAGGGGGTGTGACTAGCCAGCCAAGTGTGCTCTCTGTGGCTTCGGAGGGAAAGAAAAGAATCCTCTGACATTTTTTAAAGGCGTTGAAAGGACTATAAAGACAAAGGCCATTGTGGCTTGGGAGCAAGCATTAAAAACACATGCAAGTGCTGGAGTCCTAAGATATAGCCAATTCTTAAAACGGATACTTGTTGGAGCTTTTACACAGTGAGCCAGCTCTAAAATAGCCTCTATTTGGGATCCACATAAATATGCATTGTTCGAGTGACACATAAAGTGTTTGAAGCTTTTGTTGGACAACTTTGGTTTGTGACTGTCTTTAGACAGAGCTCTCCACAGGGGTTGTTACGGAATCCATGATAGGAAGTCGGTCAGTTTTCATTCGAACTTCAGTTGTGGGACTTCCTAAAATGGCTAGCATTTGGCTATGCAGTCAGCTTTTCATGTCTTGTTGGTCAGTTCTTCTCTCCCTTGAGACGATGCAGTTCGGTAATTGCCTGAGGATTACAATAATCTGTGTACGGGAGCGTAACCTCCCCAGAGCCTTTGTGTCTCAGCACGAGATAAATCCCAGTACAATGAAGCCATTTTGTTTCACAACGTGAACTGGTCATTAGCATCATCTACAACAGTGACCCCCCCAGTACCCTTTCCCAACCCTGTCTCAGACCGTATCACACCCAGTACCCTTTCCCAACCCTGTCTCAGACCGTATCACCTACAGCTGCCTATCCCAACCCTGCCTCAGACCGTATCACCCCCCAGCCACTTATCCCAACCCTGCCTCAGACCATATCACCCCAGCCACTTATCCCAACCCTGCCTCAGACCGTATCACCCCAGCCACTTATCCCAACCCTGCCTCAGACCGTATCACCCCCAGCCACTTATCCCAACCCTGCCTCAGACCATATCACCTACAGCTGCCTATCCCAACCTGCCTCAGACCGTATTAACTACAGCTGCTTATCCCAACCTGCCTCAGACCATATCACCTACAGCTGCCTATCCCAACCCCCGGCCACTTATCCCAACCTGCCTCAGACCGTATCACCTACTGCTGCCTATCCCAACCTGCCTCAGACCGTATCACCTACTGCTGCCTATCCCAACCTGCCTCAGACCGTATCACCCCCAGCCACTTATCCCAACCTGCCTCAGACCGTATCACCCCCAGCCACTTATGCCAACCTGCCTCAGACCGTATCACCCCCAGCCACTTATCCCAACCCTGCCTCAGACCGTATCACCCCCAGCCACTTATCCCAACCCTGCCTCAGACCGTATCACCCCCAGCCACTTATCCCAACCCTGCCTCAGACCATATCACCTACAGCTGCCTATCCCAACCTGCCTCAGACCATATCACCTACAGCTGCCTATCCCAACCCTGCCTCAGACCGTATCACCCCCAGCCACTTATCCCAACCCTGCCTCAGACCGTATCACCTACAGCTGCTTATCCCAACCTGCCTCAGACCGTATCACCCCCAGCCACTTATCCCAACCTGCCTCAGACCGTATCACCCCCAGCCACTTATCCCAACCTGCCTCAGACCGTATCACCTACAGCTGCTTATCCCAACCTGCCTCAGACCGTATCACCCCCAGCCACTTATCCCAACCCTGCCTCAGACCGTATCACCCCCAGCCACTATCCCAGCTGACCTATCCCATCCCACCTGCCTCAGACCGTATCACCCCCAGCCACTTATCCCAACCTGCCTCAGACCGTATCACCCCCAGCCACTTATCCCAACCTGCCTCAGACCGTATCACCCCCAGCCACTTATCCCAACCTGCCTCAGACCGTATCACCCCAGCCACTTATCCCAACCTGCCTCAGACCGTATCACCCCCAGCCACTTATCCCAACCTGCCTCAGACCGTATCACCCCAGCCACTTATCCCAACCCTGCCTCAGACCGTATCACCTACAGCTGCCTATCCCAACCTGCCTCAGACCGTATCACCCCCAGCCACTTATCCCAACCTGCCTCAGACCGTATCACCCCCAGCCACTTATCCCAACCTGCCTCAGACCGTATCACCCCCAGCCACTTATCCCAACCTGCCTCAGACCGTATCACCCCCAGCCACTTATCCCAACCTGCCTCAGACCGTATCACCCCCAGCCACTTATCCCAACCTGCCTCAGACCGTATCACCCCCAGCCACTTATCCCAACCTGCCTCAGACCGTATCACCCCCAGCCACTTATCCCAACCCTGCCTCAGACCATATCACCCCCAGCCACTTATCCCAACCTGCCTCAGACCGTATCACCTACAGCTGCCTATCCCAACCTGCCTCAGACCGTATCACCTACAGCTGCCTATCCCAACCTGCCTCAGACCGTATCACCCCCAGCCACTTATCCCAACCTGCCTCAGACCGTATCACCCCCAGCCACTTATCCCAACCTGCCTCAGACCGTATCACCCCCAGCCACTTATCCCAACCCTGCCTCAGACCGTATCACCCCCAGCCACTTATCCCAACCTGCCTCAGACCGTATCACCCCCAGCCACTTATCCCAACCCTGCCTCAGACCGTATCACCCCCAGCCACTTATCCCAACCTGCCTCAGACCGTATCACCCCAGCCACTTATCCCAACCCTGCCTCAGACCGTATCACCCCCATCCCCCTGCCTCATAGGTTCTCACCACTGTTTCAGTTACCATGGTTACAACCAAGTCTCCTGGTGTTTGGGGCCAGAAGGACTATCCCTCATGACTGGTCAAGTTCCAGGTTACATGGTCCCATTGCACAACTAGTTAGTCCTACAGCATCAAAGCAGATTGCCATCAACAATGTATACAGTCGATTGATTTAATATCTCTATAGCATCCATAGTCTTTTTTATATTTTATATTTTTGTGTCCATATTTGGACATCCTCAGTGTCAGCACAACCTGTTCATTATCTATTGGTACCAAAGCTTTATGACACAGTCAGAATGGGGTCACTGTGGCTCCCTGCATGGCCATAGTTAACCAGGCCTTATTGCCCTGGGCTTAGCCTGGAGAGGTGCTTCCCTTCCCACCGTCCAGCCAGCCCATCATCCCAGCGAGTGTGGCCAGGGTCGTGGCCCCGGGGGCTGGACACTGGGCCCAGTCGGGGCCCCCTGCCTGGTCAACCTGGTAAAGACATTAAGCATTAAACAGACACTTCTGCTCACCGTCTGCGACATAGGGTAAATGGGAGGACATGGGGCTGAAGAGAGGAACCATCGGGTCCCCAGGCCTTGAAATGATCATCGGGTTCATCTCTGCCCAGCTTGACTTTAATAGGATTTGGGGGAGTGAAACCCCTTCAGCAGGATTTACAGGGATGAGAGCTGCTTCCCACCTGCTTAACTAGAGAAGAGGAGCCTGTCCTGAGCCATTGATTCTGCTGAGAACAGTTCCCAGTAAAAAGGACTGGAGGACGTCATTATGAAATCAACATCATAAAGCTGTTGTATACTTGGAATATTTAATTGGTTTGACATACAGTATTCTATATAGAGATAACATTTATACAATAATATGGAATAAATTATTTGCATGATCATTTGGACTGGATGACTCCCATATCCCATGTCCCATGTCTCATGTCCCATGTCCCATGTCCCATGTTCCATGACACACGTCCAATATCCCATATCCCATGTCCAATGTCCCATAAACAGGTCTGCATTTACAAAGCCTACATGTACTCAGGGCTTGTACCAACTGTCCAGTGTCTTCCCATGTTCCAACATTTTCAGCCCATCTCCCTGACCGAGTCTGTAATACCTACATGTTTCAAGCAGACCACCATAGTCCCTGTGTCCAAGAAAGTGAAGGTACCTAAGTGATTACTGCCCCATAGCACTCATGTCGGTAGCCATGAAGTGCTTTGAAAGGCTGGTCATGGCTCACATCTACACCATCATCCCTGAAACCCTAGACCCACTCCAAATCGCATACCACCCTAACAGATCCACAGATGATACAATCTCAATCACACTCCACACTGCCCTTTCCCACATGGACAAAAGGAACACCTTTGTGAAAATGCTGTTCAATGACTACAGCTCAGTGTTCAACACCATAGTGCCCACGAAGCTCATCAGTAGCTAAGGACCCTGGGACTAAACACCTCCCTCTGCAACTGGATACTCGTCTTCCTAACGGGTAACCATAGACAACAACACATCTGCCACGCTGGTCCTCAACACTGGGGCCCCTCAGGGTGCATGCTTAGTCCCCCTGTATTCCTTGTTCACTCATGACTGCGTGACCAAGCACAACTCCAACACCATCATTAAGTTTGCTGATGACGCAAAAGTGGTAGGGCTGATCACCAACAACGATGAGACAGCCTATGGGGAGGAGGTTAGAGACCTTGCAGTTAGGTGACAGGACAACAACCTCTTCCTCAATGTAAGCAAGACAAAGGAACTGATTGTGGACAATAGGAAAAGGAGGGCTGAACAGGCCCCCATTAACATTGACGGGGCTGTAGTGGAGCTGTAGTGAAACTATCATGGTCCAAACACACCAAGACAGTCGTGAAGAGGGCATGACAACACCTTTTCCCCTCAGGAGACTTATAACATTTAGCATGGGTCCCCAGATCCTCAAAAAGTTCTACAGCTGCACCATTGAGAGGATCCTGACCGGTTGCAACACCTGGTATGGTAACTGCTCGGCATCCGACCGTAAGGCGCTACAGAGGGTAGTACATATGGCCCTGTACAACACTGGGGCCAAGCTTCCTGCCATCCAGGACCTATATACAAAGCGGTGTCAGAGGAAGGCCCAAAAAATTGTCAAAGACTCCAGTCACCAAAGTCATAGACTGTTCTCTCTGCTATCACACAGCAAGCGGTACCATAGCTCCAAGTCTAGGACCCATGTCACATATCCCATGTCCCATGTCCCATATCCCATATGCCACATCCCATGCCCCATGTCCCATATACCATATCCCGTTTCATATGTCCC